>NC_050575.1:7310500-7610500 GCF_011100635.1 Trichosurus vulpecula | reverse complement strand
CACCTCAAGCTTACATGTTATTCCTAGGAGTCAAAAATAAGACCCTAAGCATGCTCCATGAGGAAGGAAGGCATGAATAGCTCTTGCCAGACTAGAATTTTAAAGGACTTAAAAAGATTTGTAATACAATTTTCATTGAAGGAAGTAGAGATGTATAAACTGGTATAGAATAACATAGAAGGGATGTGTAATTATGTGAAGGACTACTTTATTAAAGAGCATGTTTGACTTGGTCTGTGTGACCTGAGATTGCAAATCTAGAAGAAATGGGTAGAAGAAGCACATTTAAGTTTGAAGTTATGAAAAACTCCTTAAAAATCCATTGCTTTGGGAGGTGGTTGGTTTCTTATTCAAATGATTTCCAAGTTTCTAAGTTCATGTTATTCCCTTTTATGCACTCTCTATTCCAGTCAAAGTTATTGGCTTCCTAGCTATTCTATTTCTGGCTATTACATTTCATCTCTCACCTTTGTACCCTTGCACAGATGATACCCCATATCCAGAGGGACTCCCTCCTCAGCACCACCTCTTTGCTTCCCTAGCTTCCTTCAAAGCACAATTCAGATGCTATATCAACAAAAAAACTTTTCCTAATGCCTCTAAATTATTAGTACTCTCTCCCTCCTGCTATTCTTCTGTATAACTTTGTATTTACTTATGTATTGGATCCCCCCAGAAGAATTTAAGTTCCCTGAGGACAGGGACTCCTATTTTTGTCATTGTGTCCTCTGTACCTATAATAGTGCCTTAATTAAATGTGGTTGATGCTTAATACGTTTTTATTGAATTGAACTAAACTGATACTATAAGAGAATGACTGGACTAGCTCTGATGTCTCTTTCAACTCTGAAATTCTGTGACTCTATTAACTATTTCAACTCCTTCAATATTGGTTGTGGAAACTAAGTAGAGAGACATATTACATATGTAGGTTATCATTGGCAGAGTCAGGATTAAAAGTAAAATTCTTGATGCCTATTTTAGGGCACTTTCCTTTGTATCATGATGATTTTCATAAGTTATTTTGGGCCAAACCTTGAAGCACTTTGAATTCCAAACTAAAAACATTGTCCTTCTTCTAGTAGGCAATAGGCAGTTATTAAAGATTTGGGGGCAGGGAAGTGACACAATAGGGGTTGTACTTTAAGAAAATTAATCTATTCCAGAGCTCCCAGATCAAGGAGAAAATACTGCAAGCAGTCAGAAAGAAACAATTTGAGTATTGTGGAAACCCAATAAGAATAACCCAAGATCTGGCAGCCTCTATATTAAGAGATTGAAGGGCTTGGAATACGATATTCTGGAGGTCAATGGAGCTAGGATTAAAACCTAGAATCACCTACCCAGCAAAACTGAGTATCATGCTCCAAGGCAAAATATGGATTTTCAATAAAATAGAGGACTTTCAAGCTTTCTCAGTGAAAAGACCAGAACTGAATAGAAAATTTGACTTTCAAACACAAGAATCAAGAGAAGCATGAAAAGGTAATCAAGAAAAAGAACAAGAAAAAGAAATTGCAAGGGACTTACTAAAGGTGAACTGTTTTGTTGACATTCCTACATGGAAAGATGATGTGTATGACTCATGAGACCTCAGTATTAGGGTAGCTAAAGGGAATATGCATACATATATGTTTATGTATATATATGGGTGAATGTGTATGTATGTATATATCTATGTGTGTATGTATATATATATATACACATATATAAATATATATATATATATATAGAGAGAGAGAGAGAGAGAGAGAGAGAGAGAGAGAGAGAGAGAGAGAGAGGGAGAGAGAGAGAGAGAGCGGACACAGGGTGAGTTGAAGATGAAGGGAAGATATCTAAAAGAAATAAAATCAAATTAAGGGATGAGAGAGGAACATACTGAGAGAGATAAGGAGAGATAGAATGGGATGGATTATCTCCCATAAAGGTGGCAAGAGGAAGCAGTTCTGTGGGAGGAGGGGAGAGGGCGGATGAGGGGGGAATGAGTGAACATTGCTATCATCAGATTTGGCCTAAGGAGGGAATACCATACATACCCAATTGGGAATCTTACCCCACAGGAAAGAAGAGGGAAGAAGATAAAAAAAAAATGGGGGGATGATGGAGGGGAGGGCAGATGGGGGTGGATGTAGTCAAAAACAAACACTTTCGAAAGGGGACAGGGTCAAGGGAGATAATTCAATAAAGGGGGATGGGTTGGGAAGGAGCAAAATATAGTCTTTCACAACATGAGTATTGTGGAAGGGTTATACATAATGATACACATGTGGCCTATGTTGAATTGCTTGACTTCTTAGGGAGGGTGGGTGGGAAGGGAAGAGGGGAGAGAATTTGGAACTCAAAGTTTTAAAAACAGATGTTCAAAAACAAACAAAAATGTTTTTGCATGCAACTAGAAAATAAGATACACAGACAACAGGGAGTAAAAATTTATCTTGCCCTACAAGAAAGGAAGGGAAAAGGGGATGGGAGGGGAGTGGGGTGACAGAGGGGAGCGCTGACTGAGGAACAGGGCAACCAGAATATACGCCATCTTGGAGTGGGGGGGGGAGGGTAGAAATGGGGAGAAAATTTGTAATCCAAACTCTTGTGAAAATCAATGCTGCAAACTAAATATGTTAAATAAATTTAAAAAATTTTAAAAAAAATTTAAAAAAAAAGAAATTAAATTAGCTATGTGACCCTGAGTCAGTCACTTAACCCTGATTGTCCCCCCCCCCCCAAAAAAAGAAATTAAATTAGCTGTGTGACCTTAGGCAAGGCACTTAACCCTTATTAACTCTCAAAAAGAAATGAAATTAGAACCAGGAGAACAATTTACACAGTAATGCAAAGGAAAACAACATTGAAAACAACTTCAGGTCTCTGACCAATCCAGGGTTCAGTCTGGACTTAGAGGGCTAAGGGTGGAGCATTGCCTCAGGAGGGAAGTGGTAAACTAGAACATCTCTGAACTGAGGGGGAGACTGAAGAAGGTCTAATAGTTTGCTATGATTTCAGCTCAGAAGAGCCTGAACAGAAACAGATGAGAGTGTGATACTTGAGTTTATCATCTATGATTGCAGCAAGATGCCTGAGTTTTGCTGAGAAACCTTGGTGTTCAGGGAATGTGATCCAACGGGACCATTTGTTGCCCACAGGAATTCTGGGATTCCCTGTTGAGCAGGCCAAAGAAAAGATGGGCATTTAGCTAAGCAGGCTCTGAGGATGAGAGAATGCCCACCACAATTGTAGAAAGATGGAGCCACACAAAAACTCAGATGGTGATCTTCCTGTGGAAAAAGACAGTCTGTTACTGAAACCCAACAAACTTGTCTAGGACTGAAGGGCATGCCGATTCAGGCAAAGGGGAAGGGCTGGAGCCAGAAGCAATACCTTTCCTGCCTAGAACCTTAGCAGCAGAGATTCCAATGCTGCAGAGCCAGTCCATAGAGCTTAGAAATATCATAGAGGCCCATATTCTCAGGCTTGGCCATTGTAGTAGTGATTTATTTCGCTTCACTACACATTTTTTAATGAAAGAAAGGGTTCAATTTAGGGGTTTCAGGGAGTCATCTGTGACAGAAACATAAAAAAACACATCAGTAAAAACATTTATTAAAAATATAATCAACTTCCAAAAAAAAAAAAAGAAAATTAATCTAGTAACTACACGAAGAATGGATTGACCATCACAGGGAAGTCTTATTTGGCCTAAGCACCTGATAGTTCATATAAGCTCCTGAAATACTCAGTGAATATTTGTTCATTTTGATCTTGAATTCTTTCAGATGACCAAAGAGCTGGATAAGATAAAGAAATAGTTAATAAAACACTGCCATTTCACACCAATGAAGCACAACAGGAATTCCTTCTATTTCTGCAGCTTCTGCTGCCAAGTAACCCAAGCACTTTACCAACATATTCTTGTTCATTCATCTCATTATGATTATGATACAGATCAGATCTATATCAGCTAGAAAATGATAGCCTTTGGCATATGTTCATCAAACATAAGAAGGAAGCTTTGGGCCTTTGGCAATGGATGCTAGAAACACTACTCAGAACCCTATTCAGAAGGCATTGTATTATGGAAGGAAGAGTAGTAAGAAGGAAGGAAGGAGGGGAGATAAGGAAGGAAGGAACGAACGAACAAAGGAATGAAGGAATGAAGGAACAAAGGAAGGAGGGGAGAGAAAGAAGGAAGGAGGGGAGAGAAGGAAGGAAGGAACAAAGGAATGGAGGGAGGGAGGGAGGGAAAGAAGGAGGGGAGAGAAGGAAGGAAAGGAGGGAAGAAAGAAGGGGAGAGAAGGAAGGAAGGAAGGAAGGAAGGAAGGAAGGAAGGAAGGAAGGAAGGAGGGGAGAGAAGGAAGGAAGGGAAGAAGCAAGCCAGTGTTTATTAAGTGCCTACTGTGTGCCAAGCACTGGGCCAAGCATTTTACAAATACATAAAAAAACCCTTGGAGATAGGTACTGTTATTATCTTCATTTCCCAATTAAGGAAATTGAAGCAGACAGAAATGAAGTGACCTGCCCGGGGTCACAAAGCTAGTGTCTAAGGCCAAATGTGAACACAGGTCTTCCTGACTCCAGGCCCAGTACTCTTTCCACTGTACTACATAGCTGCCTCAGAAGACCTGGGTTGGAATCCTTGTTCTACCAGGACTGATAATAATAGCAGCTAATATTCATATGTTTTAGGGTTTGCAAATCCCTTCATATTCTTGTATCTTATTTTAACTTCACAATTATCCTTTTCATTAGTTATTATCCTTATTTTATAGAGAAGAAAACTGAAGATCAGAGAAACCGTGCACACAGTTAATGTGGTGGAGGCAGGATTCAAACACAAATCTCCTTGACATCAAATCCAGTGCTTTTTCTACTAAACCAGATTTATAAAAATTTACTGTTAGAAAATTTCATTTTGGTGGGGGCAGTTGGAAAGGCCTGTGGTTTCAGCAATGGGAGGAAATCTCAGTGTGGAAAGTCTCTTCACCATGCAGATAAGTAACTCATTTATAACTTTAAAAACCTTAGAGAATTGCCTGGGGCAGTAAGAGGTACAATGACTTGCCCATAGCTAAACAGCTGGCGTGTGTCAGAAGCAGGATACTAACTCATGTATTCCTGACTCCAGGGCTGGCCTTCAATCTACTCTGCCAGGCCACCTCAAAAAAGTAGTTTATGTCTTTTAAAGTGCTATATAAATGTGAGCTATAAAATCTGTGAGGTAGTTAACAGTAGTAGTATTACATTTTATAGATGTTGGAAATGAGGCTTACAGAGATTATGTGACATGAGCTGCGTCACAGAACTGGCAAGTTGCAGAGCCTTGCCTGGAACCAAGAGCTTCTGACACATGATCTAGTTCTCTTTTCATTACAAGTTTACTGTAAGGATCAAAAGAGATAATGTAACTATAAAGTTTTATGCAGATATTGGTTTCAAGTCTGGGCTCTACCTCTATGTACCCTTGGTCAAGTCTCTCTTCCCTTCCAGTTTCTTTATCTATAAAAAGGACCAAATAATACTAGCCCTACGTTGATTACTGGGTTGGTGTAAGTAAAGTGCTTTGTCAATTGTGAAGCACTTAAGAAATGTAAGCTATTATTATTATCTTTCCAGGACAAGTCTCTTCCAATCCCTCAACATGATACAAAGGCAATCCTGGGTCCTCAAAGTCAATGCTATTGAAAAACAAAAGATCTTACCTATATGGATCTGTCATTTGAAAGGCATTTTGCCTGGCTATCCATCTATCTATCTATCTATCTATCGATCGATCGATCGATCTATCGATCGATCTATCGATGTATCTGCCTATCTATATCTATCCATCTACTTGCTTATTTATTTACTTATTCATTTGCTTGCTTGCAGTTTTACTTATTTGCTTATTTATATAGCTATCTCTCCATTTGTTTATATTTATGTTGTTCTGTTTGGTTTCATATTTTGCTTTTTGCCACAGCAAATGAGGAAGACCCCAGACTAAGGCAATGAGGATTTGTGACCTGGCTTTCAGGAGGAAGTTGCCACTTTCAAAAAAACTATAGATGCTTGAAGGAGATATTAACATGATCACTAACTAGTTGGGAAACGTTGAGATGCTAAGTTTTACCTGTGGGGGCAATATTTCACACCTATGGAATACAGCTTTTACAGTCTGAATCCTATTACTCACAAAGAGGTTTTGATCAAAGGGTCTTCTAACGCATGTTAAATAGCAAGAACAGTGATATTGTTTTCCTGCCGAGGAAAAACTAAAGCTTAGAGATGTTTACCATCATTGCACTACTGTGATATTCTATACAAGGAAAAGCTATGAATCCCTTAAGAATAGTTATCCTATTTTCAAGGTCTTTACAATCTCCATTAGTGATTTTTACTTTCACACAAAAACAAAAGTAGAGGCCACATGATGCCATGGAAAAAACTTTGAATTTTTTGTCAAAAGATCCAAGTTCAAATTTTCATTATGCCATTCACTTGTGTGACATGGGGCAAGCCCCTTTATTTCCCTGGGTTTCAGTTTCCTCACCTATAAAACGTGAGGTTCTTAGACTAGATAACTTCTAAGGTCTTTTCGAATTTGAAATCTATGAGCCACAAAATGATGCTTCCTGAGTAGGCATTCAATCTCTAATAATTTCTACTTTGAAAAGTCACTTGGAATCCATTTTCTCATGTATAAAGCAAGGAGTGTCAATTTAATGATCATTATGGTCTCTTCCAAGTGTGTGTTGTTGTTCAGTTGTTTCAGTTGTGTCTGATTCTTTGTGACCCCACTTTGGGATTTTCTTGGCAAAGATACTGGCATGGTTTGCCATTTCCTTCTCCAGCTCATTTTACAGATGAGGAACTGAGGCGAACAGTGTTAGGCAACTTGTCCAGGATGACACAGCTAGTATGTATCTGAGGCCAGCAAAATGTATTTTATAAAATGAATATTAAAGGTTTCTTAAATTATTCAGCATTTATTTTTCTCTACACCCTGCCCTGCACACAGCGGGGTGGGAAGAGGGAGGAAAAAAGAAACAAATATAGAACAATCATATCATATAACCATAGCTAAGCAAAACAAATCCGCAGACTGGCCACTTTTAAAAATGTTTCTCGTTCTGCATATTAGTCCATCATCTCTCTCACCATTCTTCTTCTTCTTGATTGCTCTAGAAACATGGTGGATCATTGTGTTGATCCATGTTCTTAAGTCTTTCAGAACAGTTCATTTTTATAATATTGAAATTTTAATATAAATTGTCCTCCTACTTCTGCTGGCTTCACTCTGGATCAGGTGATACAAGTTTTCCCAGATCTCTCTATGACCATCATCTTTTTAGCAAAAATAATATGACCATCATTTTTTATATAGCATAAGAGTATTTCATTATAATCATAAATCATAATTTATTTAGTTGTTCCACAATTGATGAATACCCCCTTAATCTTCATTAAAATGAGCGGCTATAAATATTTTTGTATATATAGGCTCATTTCCAGTTGTTATCTTTTAATCTTTTGGGGGCATAGGCTTAATAGTGGTATCTCTAATATTCCTTCTAACTAACAATTTATGGTTTCAAAAACTAATCTAGGATAGCAAATATGGTCAAGATTAATATTAAATATGGCCAAAATTATTATTAATTATAATAAACATGATTCTGCTGTTATTCTTGTATTTTTGTATGATAGGAACATTTACAAAAATACCCTATAATAGAATGGAATGTGAATCGAAAATAACTGTCAAATTTAAAAGCATTGGCTTCAGTGACAATTTATCAAGGAAGAAACATTTGGCCTCCAGAAAACACACAGTCTGTCAAGGGGAAAGACATGTAGAGGGTCCCCAAACTGTCCGGTGTCCTATTGGTGGTTCCATTGGGTTTACTACCTCACTCCTAACAAGCAAATAAGCTTGAGAAAGTTAATTATTGCACTGGTGTTAGAAATACATAGCTTAATAACTCCCTCTGCCTATACAAATGAGTAATTCTTACATGATATTACTTGGAGCCAGAGAGGTCCAATGATTTACCTAATGCAATATCCAGTAAATGTCAGAGGCAACACTTACACCCAAGTATTCCTTATTCCCAAGGCAGCCCTTTATATACTATACCACATGGCTTCTCTAGTCACTTATCTACTTAATATTATTTTAATTACTTGGTATGGTTAATAAGTTAAGGGCCAGCCAGTCAAAATTACCATCTCTCAAAAAAGACAACTTCTTTTTTCATTACAGAGGCAGAAGAGAATGAAACTTTTATTGATACTGTCTGGGATGTACCTGTTTTGCAGAGAGCAGACTACAGTTGTGAAAGCAGTCAGTCTGGCACCTTTCACTATCACTCCTTTAACTTCAATGAATTTAAAATTCAAAATTTCCAAAGAAATGCAAGATACTGGAAGTTCAGTTTCCAAGATTTTTTTTAAATGTCAGACATGTACATTACACCATGGAGATGTAGCATCTGGAAGATGATGTTTTTTGAAATTTATCTACAAATGTGAACAGCTCCCTCTGTTTGACTTTTCAGAAAAAGCACAGTTATGTTTGGGTAGTAAGCTTACCAAGAAGACTTGAAAAGGAATGTACAAGTGAAAAATAAATCCTTTGTTTCCTTATTGTTCTCAGATGCCATAAGAGGGACTTAAACATTAATGAAAAGTCAAAAGTCAAAAGTCAAAGTAACAATGTTTAAGGAAAAAAGTATGGGAACATAAAGATCAATCCATACCTATGCACAGTTTCTACTGTATGCCCAGCACTGTGCCAGACACTGAGTCATACAATACAGAAGAAGTAGTCCCTGCTCTCAGAACAGCTGAGGGGCTAAAAATAATAGTTGTGGAAACAATTTGGAGTCAAAAAGTTCAGACTTATGAGTTCAGAGACTAGAGGGATCAGTGTGGAATAAAGAGAAGGCTTCATAGAAGAGATGGGACTTAATTTGAACCTTCAAATACAGGTAAGGTTTATTTAGTTCAATGAGGATTCAGGTGGTGGTGGTTGGGAGGGGGTGTGGTTTCACAGCTCCCTTCAACAGTGGATCATTTGGAGGAAAAAAAATGAGGAGCGTTGGCTAGAGGAGCATTTATTAGCTATAAAGTAGTATCACATACCATCTACCTGAGTGAAGCATACTGTTGATACAGTTAAAATATGTGTGTGTGTGTGAGTATGTATGTGTATATATAGAGTGTATGTGTGTATATATGTATGTTTATATGTGTGTATATCTATATATAAATATATAGATCTCTCTATAAATACATATATATACATATATATATAAATGCATATATACACATATGTGCGTATATATATATAAATATATATATATATATATATATATATATATATATATATATATATATATATATATATATATACACACATGTGTGTATCCTTTCCTTTGATTCTATTCTCATATGTATATCTTTTTTTCTCTAGTACTACCTGGGACCTGGACCCTGATTCAACCTAAGTTCAACAATGATGTTTGCTATCTTTGATTTCATCTCTGATCAAGTGCCTTCAAACCCAGATTTATGATGCTTCCTGCTTCCTGTTTCCAAATTACTACTATGACTCAACAAGCCTCTCCCAGTCCCTTCCATCTGGATATTAATTGTTCTCTAGCTGTTGAGCTATGCCTTTGTGTACTAATGATTTTTGCCTCTCTTCCTCTGATATTGATAAACTTATGCCTGTCCCCTTTCTATCCATGAAGCTGACCCTAACATCTGGCACAAGAATAGAGAAGCATCATGAGCAAGTTATAGAGCCAGAAAGAAACATGGTGCATGTAGGTCAGAGAGAAGATAGATATAGAAAAACTAAAGGAGAATTATTTGACTCATCTGTGAGGTAATGAAGATGACAGCATGAGAAAAAGGGATGGATGTGAGCAACTGTCTAGAAGAAGAAGAAAATCTTGGTGATAGGCTGGATGAAGGAGGAGAAGAGTTAAATGTCTCCAAAATGCTTACGCTGGATGACTGAAATAATGTTGACATTCTAACAGAAGTAGAGTCGCTGAGAAAGAGAGCCAGTTTGTAGAGCATACGAGGTGCTCGTTTTTAAATATGTTGAATTTGAAAGCATTCAAGTGAAGGTCTCTCATGACAAATAGGAATAAAGGCCCAGGACACAGATGAGTGGTCATAGGTGGGGATATAGATTTAGGGATGATTTGCCATAAGGGAGAGAGTTTTATGTATAAAGGGGAAGGGAACAATGGTTCATTCAGTGCCTACTATGTGCCAGGCACTGGGCTAAGTGCTTTTTACACATATTATCTCATTTGATACTCATAATAACCCCAGAAAGTAGGTGCTATGATTATCCCCATTATATAGCTAAGGAAACAGAGACAAATAGCAGTTAAGTGACTTACCCAGAGTCACACAACTAGTAAGTATCTGAGGGTGGATTTGAACTCAGCTTTTCTAACTACAGGCTTGGTGCTTTATCTATTACACCTCTTAACCGCAGCATAATAATGAGGGGGTTCATCCAGGAAGATAGTGTTTATATAGAAATGTAAAGGAATGAGGGTGGTAGAATGACCACTGAACTATATGATCGATGATTTGGTTTCTTGCCCTGGCTCTACCTCTTAAGAGCTATATCACTGGAGGAAAGTCAATTCACCTCTCTGAACCTTAATTTCCTCATATAAATGGGTCCCAAAAATTTCAGTGTGCTTTAAAGCTGCACTAAGAATTTTGGGACACCCTGTATCAAGTGAAATAATTAGTATTTCTACTACCTCTTTCAGATAGAGGCAGACACATGGCACTGTAGACAGTGTTCATCTCAGAACCAGAAGGACCCAGAATGAAATCCTGCCTCTGCCACTTATCAGCTTTTGGACCAGAACAACTCTCTAGCAATTATCAACTAAGTCATACAGGGTTGTCATCTGAATTGGCTAAAATAGCTCTCACACTGGGATTTCCTTATGCTGAAGAAATCTCAAAACCTACATATTAACATACCCACCTGACAGGATTATTGTAAGAAAAACACTTCACTCAATCTTAAAGTCCTATATAAATGTCAGTGGTTATGACTGGACAGATGAACCTGGTCATGTCACTTCCCTGGGTTCATTTTCCTTATACATAAAACAAGGAGCTTAAGATTAGATAGCCTCTAAAATTCACTGTATTTCTAAATATATTCTCTTTTTTTGGTAATTTTTGTTTTTAATAGTTTTTTTTTAATAAACTTGACAAATGACAAACATGAGCATGTCCATATAGTAAGAACAGAAAACGAGGACAATATATGAAAATTTGTCTCTTATGTATAGATTGCTTTTTTAAAATAAAGTATAGGATAAATTCAATATATTAATTTCAAAGCTGTCTTGCTTGCCTATGTCTCGATCTAAACTTTATTTTATTCTCAATAAAAGTGGTAGGAGAATAAGTCAGGCTGTTAGAAGTAAAGAAAGGAAGAGATAGGAAGTGAGAGTGTACGCCAGTTTGGGTTTTGTAGAAGAAGAAAATAGATGGTAGATCTTTTATGGCACTTATTACACTAACCTAATGGATAGGCATATATTCACAGAAGTACATACAGTGGTGCACTGGAGCTACTGTTAAGGCAATCAGATTTGTCCCTGTTCTTCCCTTTTGGGATGCTAAGACTATCAAGTCTTCCGTTTGTTTGAATTGGTGGGAAACCTTTTACTGTCTTTGTTTTGGAATATTTCTCAGCTATTTCTCAGCACTGAGGCAACCAGGAGTCACTGACTTGTATATGAGATGATACTGGGGATGGGGAACTTTCCCACACCGTAAATGGGATTTTTCACTGTTCTTTGTTTGAATGCTTCTAGCACCGAGGTAATCAAGTGCCCCGGGGCCCTGAGATGGGTATATAAGATCCAAGGGTGGTGTTTGACTTTGGGGGGTACACTCACTGAAAGAATGTGGTTGACAGATTCTGGGCAAGTCGTTGAACCTGTCCCCCCAGCTTTGTAACCCAGACAGATGTTGGTGATTCTCTGGTAACTATGAATTGTGATTTGAACCAGACAAGGTCTGTCTGTTGATGTCTGTAATTTCTGTTGTATTTTGCCTTGAAGTTCAGGGGTCTGATCTTTCCCCCCTGAACTAAGTGAATGATTGCTTCAACGATCTGGCTAGCCGCTGTTGTGGGGGTGAAAGACCAACATAAGCCCAACAACAAGAACACTACCAGCATGCTGCAAAAGCACAGGTTCTTTTGATCTGCTTAACTAAGGAAACCTACGTGAAGGGGTTGACAAGCTTACTTTAATCAAACATACATATGTCATTCATTTAGTTCAGGGGAAAAAACCAGCACCCTGAACTTCAGAACAAAACACAAACAAATTACAAACATCAACAGACAGACCTTGTCTGATTCAAATCCCAATACATAGTTACCAGAGTTTAACAAAGTCCGAGCATCTGGGTTACAAGCTGGAGGGCCCTTAGCTACAACTGCCAAGAGTCTGCATCAGCACACCAGCACAACTGAGAGCCCTTAAACAAATTACAAACAGACAGACCCAATACAATTCATAGTTACCAACATCTAGGTTCAGCCCAGGAGCTCAGAACAAGGGCTGGCCCAGAGTCACATGCGTGACCACTGCTGTGGGAAAGAGCTCCAAAGAAGAGGAAGCCAACCCCTGGTTTTATATCTTTTTCAGGGCCAGGGGTAAGTCACACCTGCGACTCACCCACGTGACCTAGAATCGTCACAAAGAGGCAACTTAAACCCACGTGGTCTAAAAGCCTCTGCTCTCCCAGACATGTAAACTAGGCCCTCCTGGAGTTAGCCCCACCTTGGGCCCTACCTTAGCTGTCAATCCACACCCACTAAGGTTTTACACCTAATAGGGGTTTGGGCCTGGGGCTTAGCACCTAGTAAGACTCAATGAAACACACTGAATTACTCAAAGGGAACAAAAGCCAAACTCTTCAAGGGCACTTGGTTGAACTAAGTGCTAAGGAGCCCATTTTGCTTACCAACACAATGATATATGTATGTTTGATTAAATTGAGATTGTTAATCCCATAAAGTTGCTTTCCTTAGAAAAGCAGACCAAAGAACCTGTGTTAGCAGCCCTTCCCTATGCTGGTGTTATTGGTCTTACACAGCCACAGTAGCTGCAACAGCTACCCACAGAATACAGTTTGTCCACAGAATATTTATTAATACACAGCTATATGTTCACGCTTAAAGGATCTAGTAGTCCCATTTTTAAAATATGCTTTGACTGTAGTCAATTTTTAATGTCCAAGTTTCCCAACATTTTACACTGAGAATCCAGGCAATTTAGGATGATTCTCAAAGATTAAGGGAAATCAAGTGTTGAATGAAAAATAAATGTAATAACTGTTCCTCAAGTAGTGTGCTACAAAGGAAAGAATACTAGAGATATCAGCAGATTTGCTTTTGGTTCCTACCTCTGCCATAAAGCTGTATAATCTTATTAGGTAAGTCACTTGTGGCCTGTGGCTCTGTTTCGTCATCTGTTAAATGAGTCGAGTCGCAGCTTCTTTTTAACATTCTCTGATCCTAATGTTTTTTTACTGCTTTACATGTGTATGTTTTCGGGGTTGGGAGTTTGGTTAGATTGGTGTGAAAACTACCAGATTCTGGCTATGGGTCCATAGTGGTCTTCTTTTTGTCTCATTCTTATAGAAGGAAGGGTCCAACCCTCATCGGTAAATCCCTTCAGTTATAAACAGTCTTTCAGAAAGAAAGCTACTTAGTTCATTTGTTAAGGATGAGATAATTGCCTCAGATAGTTTCTTCCTCCCCATCCCCCCAGAAAATCAGAAACCCAGACAGTATAAATAATGGCAAGGAACTTCTTTCAATCACAAATGACAAGTACAAAAGGTGTGGCTTCAAACAAAGGAGGTGCACAATTGTAGCTTCTTAATGAAGAGGGGCCGTCTGTCTAACTTTGTATAGCACTCAGCAGAATGTCAAGCACCTGTAGGTGCTTAATTATTAAGTGCTTTAGGATGATGATAAATATGCTCATTATTATATCTGCCATTATATTTTTAGTGAATGAACCTTCCTCATCAAGCTTTGTAACCATGATTTCAATAGCATTAATTCACCAATTTCACATACCAAGTGCTTTTTTGAATTCTACTTCTTAAACCTTGTCAGAAAACAATGAATTTGATTTTTATGTCTAATCTCAGTAATGGAGAACATTTAACTTATATTATTTTCCCAAATTGTTACAGCATCTAGATAGCTTAAGTATCATAAAGAAAATAGAAGAAATAATTATTGTACACTTAACACTTCTACTATATATGACTACATTTAAAATGTCATTTAATATTAGCAATATTCACTTAGAAAGCAGGGTTGTTTCAAGAAGTGGTCCTAGAAAATATAATTGTTTGATTAATATTATTATGAAGGTACCTTATGAGTTATGCTATCATTTCCTTTAACAAAAAGACATTGAATTCATAAAATACTTGGGGTTCAAAGTTCAAGAACACACACATTATCTTTTAAAAATAATTTTTATTTTTTGTTCATTTGAACTTGACAAATAGCAACAAACATGAACTTTTCTACATGCAAAAAAGTCTGTAGATGAAACTGAGGATCTCTGTTACATAAAACTTAAGTATATAATAAATTCAGCACATTAGTTTCAAAGTCATCATTTGTCTGTTTTCTTCAGAACTTCCTTCTGTTTTTTTCTACATATTTTTAATATTATAATTTTTCTCTTTTCTTTCTTTTCCTTTGTTTTGGTATCACTAAGACTAGACTTTCCTTTTCCCCATCAATATGAATCACCCCACCCATTAAAAATTCTTTTGTAACAAATGAGCATAGTGAAATGGGGCAAATATAGATATTGGCCATGTCAAAAAAAACTTATATCTCATTCTCGACCTTGAATCCAACCCATTTCTGTAAGAAGATAAGTAACATGCTTATTTTAAAATAGATTTTTTTTTATTTTTCCAATTCCATATATAGTTTTTTTTTCTTTCTTCTTTTTTTGAAGGGGGAAGGCAAGACAATTGGGGTTAAGTGACTTGCCCAAGGTCACACAGCTAGGGTGTCAAGTGTCTGAGGCCAGATTTGAACTCAGGTCTTCCTGACTCCAGGGCCAGTGCTCTACTCACTGTGTCACCTAGCTGCCCCAAACACAGTTTTTAACATTCATTTTTTATGAGATTTTGAATTCAAAATTTTTCTCCCTCCCTCCCTTTCCCCACCCCAAGAAAGCAAGCAATCTGACATAGCTTATACCTGTACAATCATGGAAACATATTTCCACATTATTCATGCTGTGAAAAAAGAAACAGAATGAAAGGGAAAACCCACCAAAAATAATAATATTATGCTTTGATCAGGATTCAGACTCCATAGTTCTTTATCTGGATGTGGATAGCATTTTCCATCATGGGTCTTTTTGGAATTGTCTTGGATCATTGTGTTGCTGAGAAGAGCTAAGTCAATCATAGTTGATCATCCCACAGTGTTAACTATTGCTGTTTTCAATGTTCTCCTGGTTCTACTCCCTTCATTCAGCATCAAAACATGGGTTTCCAGGTTTTTCTGAAATCTGCCTGCTCATCATTTTCTTATAGAACAATAGTATTCCATTCTAATCATATAGCACAAGTTGTTCAGCCATTCCACAATTGATGGGCATCCCCTCAATTTTCAATTCTTGGCCACCACAAAAAGAGCTGTTCAAATATTTTTGTACATGTGGGTACTTTTGCCTTTTTATTATTGCTTTGGGATATAGACTTAGTAGGGATACTGCTGGATCAAAGATTATATACAGCTTGATTGCCCTTTCAGCATAGTTCCAGATTTTCTCCAGAATGGTTGATCAGTTCACAACTCCACCAAGAATGCATGTGTTCCTACTTTCCCACATCTTCTCCAACATTTATCATTTTCCTTTCCTATCATATTAATCAATCTGATAGGTGTGATTTGGTACCTCAGAGTTGTTTTAATTTGAATTCTCTAATCAATAGAGTTTAGAGCATTTTTTCATATGATTATAGATAGCTTTAATTTCTTCATCTGAAAACTGCCTGTTCATATCCTTTGAGCATTTATCAAATGTGGAATGACTTGCACTCATAAATTTGAATCAGTTCTCTATATATTTGAAAAATGAGGCCTTTATCAGAAACACTGGCTATAATGACTGTTTCCCAGCTTTCTACTTTCCTTCTAATCTGGGTTGCATTGGCTTTGTTTGTGCAAAAACTTTTTAATTTAATGTAATTAAAATGGCTACATTTGCATTTTCACTATGTTCTCTCTCTCTTGTTTGGTCATAAATTCTTCCATTCTCCATAGCTCTGACAGGTAATCTATTCTTTATTCTCATGATTTGCTTATGGCATCACCCTTTATGTCTAAACACTGTACTCATTTTGATCTTATCTTGGTATACAGTGTGAGATGTTGGTCTATGCCTAGTTTTTGCCATAGTGTTTTTCCAATACTTTTTGTCAGATAGTGGGTTCTTATCCCAGAAGCTGGAGTCTTTGGGTTTATCAAATAATAGATTGCTATAGTTATCAACTACTGTATCTTGTATAGCTGACTTATTCCACTGATCCACCACTCTATTTCTTAAGCTGTACTAAATAGTTTTTATGATTGTCACTTTGTAATATAATTTTAGATCTGGTACAGTGATGCCACCTTCCTTTGTATTTTTTTCATTAATGCTCTTCATATTCTGGACCTTTTGTTCTACCAGATGAATTTTATTATTTTGTCTGGCTTAATAAATTAATTTTTGGTAGTTTGATTGGTATGGCACTGAATAGGCAAATCAATTTAGGTAGAATTGTCATTTTTATTGTATTAGCTTGGCCTGCCAATGAACAATTGATATTTTTCTAAGTGTACAATCTGACTTTATTTGTGTGAATTGTAATTGTTTTTATATAGTTCCTGGGTTTGTCATGGCAAGTAGACTCCCACATATTTTATACTGTCTATAGTTATTTTAAATGGAATTTATTTTTCTATCTCTTGCTGCTGGGTTGTTTTTTGCCATTATATAGAAATGGGGATAATTTATGTGGGTTTATTTTATATGCTGCAAATTTACTAAATTTGTTTATTATTTCAAGTAGTTTTTTACTTGATTCTCTAGGATTCTCTAAATGTACCATCATGTCATCTGCAAAGAGTGATAGTTTTGTTTCCTCATTGCTTGTTCTAATTCCTTCAATTTCTTTTTCTCCTCATTGCTAAAGCTAAGATTTCTAGTACAATATTGAATAAAAGAGTTGGTAATGGGCATCCTTGTTTCACCCCGGATCTTCTAGCTTATCACCATTACAGATAATGCTTGTTAATAGTTTTACATAGACACTACTTATCATTTTAAGGAAAGCTCCATTTATCCCTATGCATTCCAGTTTTTTTTAATAGGAATGGGTGCTATAATTTGTCAAAAGCTTTTACTGAATCTATTGACATATTCATATAATTTCTGTTGGATTTGTTATTGATATGCTCAATCATGCTAATATTTTTCCTAATACTGAACCAGTCCTAGATTCCTGGTATAAATCATACCTGGTCAAAATGTCATATCATGGTGGTAAATTGCTGTAATCTTTTTGCTAATATTTTATTTAAAATTTTGCATCAACATTCATTAGGGAATTTGGCCTATAATTATCTTTCTCAGTTTGGGCTCTTCCTGGTTTAGATATTAGCACCACATTTGTGCCATAAAAAGGAATTTGATAGGACTCCTTCTTTGCTTATTTTTATAGATAGTTTGTATAGTACTGGGATTAATTGTTCTTTAAAAATTTTGTAGAATTCACTTGTAAATCCATCTGGCACTGGAGATGTTTTCTTAGAAAGCTCACTGATACCTTATTCAATTTCTTTTCTTCTAAAATGGGGTTATTTAAGTATTTTATTTCCTCTTCTATTAATCTGAGCAGTTTATATTTTTATATTCATCATTTTAATCATTCCGTTGAAATATTCATCCATTTACTTAGATTGTTAGATATATTGGCATACAATTACACAAAATAATTCTTAATTATTATTTTAATTTTCTCTTCATTGATATTGGTGAATTCACCCTTTTTATTTTTGATATTGGTAATTTGGTTTTCTTTTTTCTTTTTTTAATCAATTAACTGATAGTTTTGAAGAAGTCTAATCCAAATGATGATGGTAGGGAACCATATGTTTCTAGGGGTGCTTGTGACCCCAAAATACTGATACATCGGGTCCTGCCAAAAGAATTCGACTCAAGCCTTCTCAGCCAAGGGAAAAGACAAAGTTTATTAAGGATTCACCATAATGGGTTGTCTTAAGAAATCCCACTCTTTGTGACACCTGTTTTCAAAAGCAGGCCAGATTCAATCTACTGAGCTAGATTGAATCTGAGCACCTTCATGGAGGCAAAATGGAGATTATATACACAAAGATTGTGGGAGGGATTAAGGAGTGGTCTGGGGTGACTAGAGGAGGGGTTTAGGGAGGGTCTTGAGAAGGAATCTCCAGGGTGGGAAAATAGCTGAAGGCTACCTGGAGATGAAAGACAACAGAAGGCTACGGTAAATGGGCTAGGGTATAGATATTGTGATTAGGATTAAGGGTGGGCTAGGCTAGGTAGAGATTTGGGCCTAATGATAATGTAAGGCTTATGGCCTTAGGGGAAGGCCAGATCTAGTTGGAAGATTCAAGGAGAGTTCAAGGGGGCTCCCAGAGACTGTATTCCAGATTCAAGGGGGTTCCTAGAGACTGTGCCCTCATCAGTTTTACCTATTTTACTGGTTTGTTTGTTTTTTTATAAAATCAATTCTTAGTTTCATTTGTTATATCAATAGTTTTCTTACTTTCAATTTTATTAATCTCTCCTTTGATTTTCAGAATTTCTAATTTGGTGTCTAACTGGGGATTTTTAATTTGATCTTTTTTCTAGCTGTTTTAGTTGCATGCCCAATTCCTTGATCTCCTCTTTCTCTATTTTATTCATATAAGCATTTAGAGACATATAATTTCCCCTAAATACTGCTTGGCCTGCATCCCATAAATGTTGGTATGTTGTCTCATTATTGTCATTCTTTTTGATGAAATTATTGTTTCCATGATTTGTGGTTTGACCCACTCATTCTTTGATTAGGTTATTTTCCAATTAATTTTTTATCTATCTTACCATAACCCTTTATTACTTCTAATTTTTATTGCTTCATGATATAAAAAAGATGAATTTAATATTTCTGCCTTTCTCCATTGCATTGTGAGGTATTTTTGCCCTATTATATGGTCAGTTTCTGTGTACCACTGAGGAAAAATATATTCCTTTCTATTTCCATTCACCTCTTGAACTTCTTTCTTCTTTGTTTTGTGGTTAGATTTATCTAGCTCTGAGAGGGGGAGGTTGCGGAGCCCCACTAGTATAGTTTTGCTGTCTATTTCTTCCTGTAACTCAATTAACTTCTCCTCTAAGAATGTGGATGCTATACCACTTGCATATATGCATATGTGTTTATAATTGATACTACTTCATTGTCTATGAAATCCATTAACAAGACATAATTTCATTCCTTGCGTCTTTTAATTAGATCATTTTGATTTTGCTTTGTCTGAGATTAGAATTGCTACTCCTGTTTTGTTGTGTGTTTTTTTTTTACTTCAGCTGAAGCATAATAGATTTTTCTCCAGCCCCTTAATTTTACTCTGTGTGTGTCTCTGTCTTCACATGTGTTTCTTCTAAGCAAAACACTGTAGGATTCTAGTTTTTAGTCCACTCTGCTACCCACTTCTGTTTTATGGGGGAGTTCATCACATTCACAATTATGATAGCTAACTGTATATTTCCTTCTGTTCTATTTTCCTCTGTTTATATTTCTCTCTCTCTCTCTCTCTCTCTCTCTCTCTCTCTCTCTCTCTCTCTCTCTCTCTCTCTCTCTCCTTTCACTTGTCCCTCCTCACTAGTGTTTTGTTTTTGACCACCACCTCCTTCAATCTACTCTTCTATCTATCAGTTCCCCTCTTTTCTTTTCCCCACCCCCTCCTGTATCCCTGAGGTAGTAAGATAGATTTCTTTACCCAATTGAGTGGATGTATTATTCCCTCATTGAGCCAAACCCAATGAAAGTACTGTTTAAACAATTCTCATCTCCTCCCTTCTTTCTCTCTGCTGTAATAAGTCTTTCATACCTCTTCATGTGATATAATTCACCCCATTCTGCCTCCCCCTTTCCTCTTCTCCCAGTACAAAATTTTATTTTACCCCTTAATTTTTTTATCATCACATCAAAGTCAACTTATACCTTCACTCTCTAAGTATGCTTCTTCTAATTGCCATAATAGAGATACAGTTCTTGGGAATTACAAGTATCATCTCCCCTTGTAGGTTTATTATTGAATAACATGGTTTTTTTGGTCTTTCCTGTGCAGCATTTTATGCTCCTCTTGAGACTTATATTTGAAAATCAAATTTTCTGTTGAGCTCTTTTCATCAGGAAATTTAGAAATACCCTTATTTCACTGAATGTTCATCTTTTCCCTTGAAAAATTGTTTTGAATTTTGCTGGGTAGTTGGTTCATGGTTGTTATCCAAGATCCTTTGCCTTGCAGAATATCATATTTCAATCCTTACAATCCTTTAATGTAAAAGCTGGTAAGTTCTGAGTAATTCTGACTGTGCCTCCTTGATATTTGAATTGTTTCTTTCTGGCTGCTTGAAGTATTTTCTCCTTCACCTGATGGTTCTGGAATTTGGCTACAATATTTCTTGGAGTTTTCATTTTGGGATCTCTTTCAGGAGGTGATAGGTGGATTTTTTTTTTCAATTACTATTTTACCCTCTGGTTCTAGGATATCAGGGGTGGTTTCCTTTATGATTTCTTGAAAGATGCTGTGCACGCTCTTTAGCATTGTTTCTCAGGGAAACTAGGGAGAGCTCATGAAACTTCCTGGCTTTTCTTCAACACCTTGGCTCCACCACTGTCAACTGGTATGCCTTTTTAATGGTCTAATGGACTCTTGTTGATTATGAAGTTGATCAAATTTCTTTTTTTTTTTTTTTTGTAGTGACATTCTTTTTTTTTTTTTTAATGCAATTTATTTATTTAACAAATTTGGTTTTCAGCATTGATTTTCACAACAGTTTGAATTACAAATTTTCTCCCCATTTCTGCCCTCCCCCCCCACTCCAAGATGGCGTATATTCTGGTTGCCCTGTTCCCCAGTCAGCCCTCCCCTCTATCACCCCCCTCCCCTCTCATCCCCTTTTCCCTTCCTTTCTTGTAGGGCAAGATAAATTTCTACGCCCCATTGCCTGTGTATCTTATTTTTTAGTTGCATACAAAAAGTTTTTTTGTTTTTGAACATCTGATTTTAAAACTTTGAGTTCCAAATTCCCTTCCCTCTTCCCTTCCCACCCACCCTCCCTAAGAAGTTGAGCAATTCAACCTAGGCCACACATGTATTATTATGTATAACCCTTCCACAATATTCATGTTGTGAAAGGCTAACTACATTTTGCTCCTTCCCAACCCATCCCGCTTTATTGAATTTTCTTCCTTGACCCTGTCCCCTTTCCAAAGTGTTTGTTTTGATTACCTCCACCCCCATCTGCCCTCCCCTCCATCATCCCCCCACCTTTTATTTTTTTTTTTTTTATCTTCCTCCCTCTTCTTTCCTGTGGGGTAAGATACCCAACTGAGTATGTATGGTATTCCCCCTCAGGCCAAATCTGATGAGAGCAAGGTTCACTCATTCCCCCCTCACCTGCCCACTCCCCTCCTCTCCTAGAACTGCTTCCTCTTGCCACCTTTATGGGAGATAATCCACCCCATTCTATCTCTCCCTGTCTCCCTCTCTCAGTAAGTTACTCTCTCATCCCTTAATTTCATTTTATTTCTTTTAGCTATCTTCCCTTCATCTTCAACTCACCCTGTGTCTGCTCTCTTTCTTTTACATATATATATATATATATACACATACATACACATACATACATATACACATAGATACATGCATACATACACATTCACTTATATATATACATAAACATATATATATGCTTATATATATATGCATATTCCCTTCAACTACCCTAATACTGAGGTCTCATGAATCGTACTCATCATCTTTCCATGTAGGAATGTAAACAAAACAGTTCAACTTTAGTAAGTCCCTTGCAATTTCCGTTTCTTGATTACCTTTTCATGCTTCTCTTGATTCTTGTGTTTGAAAGTCAAATTTTCTATTCAGTTCTGGTCTTTTCACTGAGAAAGCTTGAAAGTCCTCCATTTTATTGAAAGTCCATATTTTGCCTTGGAACATGATACTCAGTTTTGCTGGGTAGGTGATTCTAGGTTTTAATCCTAGCTCCATTGACCTCCGGAATATCGCATTCCAAGCCCTTCGATCTCTTAATGTAGAAGCTGCCAGGTCTTGGGTTATTCTGATTGGGTTTCCACAATATTCAAATTGTTTCTTTCTGGCTGCTTGCAGTATTTTCTCCTTGATCTGGGAGCTCTGGAATTTGGCAACAATATTCCTAGGCGATTTCTTTTTGGGATCTATTTGCGGAGGCGATCGATGGATTCTTTCAATTTCTATTTTGCCCTGTGGCTCTAGAATATCAGGGCAGTTCTCCTTGATAATTTCCTGAAAGATGGTTTCTAGGCTCTTTTTTTGATCATGGCTTTCAGGTAGTCCAATAATTTTTAAATTATCTCTCCTGGATCTATTTTCCAGGTCAGTGGTTTTTCCAAGGAGATATTTCACATTGTCTTCCATTTTTTCATTCCTCTGGTTCTGTTTTATAATATCCTGATTTCTCATAAAGTCACTAGCTTCCACTTGCTCCAATCTAATTTTTAAAGTAGTATTTTCTTCAGTGGTCTTTTGGACCTCCTTTTCCATTTGGCTAATTCTGCCTTTCAAGGAATTCTTCTCCTCATTGGCTTTTTGGAGCTCTTTTGCCATTTGAGTTAGTCTATTTTGTAAGGTGTTGTTTTCTTTAGTGTATTTTTCAGTATTTTTTTGGGTCTCCTTTAGCAAGTCATTGACTTGTTTTTCATGGTTTTCTCGCATCCTTCTTATTTCTCTTCCCAATTTTTCCTCTACTTCTCTAACTTGCTTTTCCAAATCCTTTTTGAGTTCTTCTATGGTCTGGGGCCAGTTCATGTTTTTCTTGGAGGCTTTGGTTGTAGGCTCTATGACTTTGCTGTCTTCTTTAGGCTGTATGTTTTGGTCTTCTTTGTCACCAAAGAAAGAATCCAAAGTCTGAGACTGAATCTGGGCGCGTTTTCGCGTCCTGGCCATATTCCCAACCAACTAACTTGACCCTTGAGTTTTTCAGTGGGGTATGACTGCTTGTAGATTACAGAGTTCTATGTTCTACGTTTGGGGGGGAGGTGCCAGCTCTGTCAGAGCCGCACTCCTCCTTCCCCAAGGACCCCCAGTCCAGACTGGGCTCAGATCTTCGGCAGGCTGTGCACCCCTGCTGTGATCCGCCACTTATTTCCCCCCACCAGGTGGGCCTGGAGCCGGAAGTAACAACAGCTGTAGCTGCCCCACCTCCGCTGCCCCCGGGGCTGGAAGCCGAACCGCTAACTCCTTCCACTCCCGCAGCTTTTCCCACTAACCTTCTCCTCAGTCTTTGGTGTTTGTGGGTCGAGGGGTCTGGTAACTGCTCCCGTATTCAGGGCGCTAGGGCCCCCTCCGCCCGGCTTCCGGTCCGGATCGTCCACGCCGCTCAGGCTGGGCTCTGCTCCACTCCGTTCCCAGCTCCCAGCTCCCAGCTCCCAGCTCCGTGTGGAATAGAGCTCACCCAGAGACCATCCGGGCTGTCCTGGGCTGGAGCCCTGCCTCCCTCCGCTGTTCTGTGGGTTCTGCCGTTCTAGAACTGGTTCAGAGCCATTTTTATAGGTTTTTGGAGGGACTCGGGTACGGAGCTCACTCTAGTCCGTGCTTACCAGCCGCCATCTTGGCTCCGCCCCCTGATCAAATTTCTTAAATGTAGGAGCAGCTGGTGATGTTGGGGACAGAGGGATGGGCCTGCAGTTAGGAAAATTTGAGTTCAAATCTGGTCTCAGTAACTTATGAGCCTCAGTTTTCTCAACTATAAAATGGGGGTAATGATAATAACACCTTACAGAATAGTTCAGAAGATCAAATGAGATAATATTTGTAAAAACTACTTAACACAGGGCCTGGCACATAGTAGGTGCTATATGAATGCTAATTCCCTTCTATTCCCTTACGTCTTTCAAAACTGTTTTTCTTTAAAGTGTAGTCAACAAGTCATTGTGGAGTAAAATGAATAATTGTTATTACATGAAACTAAAACATTTTTGCAGAAACAAAACCACTTCAGGTAAAATTAGAATAAAAGCAAGAAACTGGGAAAAGAAAAAAAAAATTACAGAAAATTTCTCTGATGAATGTCTCATTTCTCAAATATATGGGGAACTGAGCTAAATTTATAAAAATAAGACCTATTCTCCAATTGAAAAATGGTCAAAGGATATGAACAGGCAATTCTCAGAAGAAGAAATCAGAGCTATCTATAGTCATATAAAATATTTTAAATCCCTAATAATTAGAGAAATGAGTATTTAAATAACTACGAGGTACCACCTCACATCCATTTGACTAGCTAACAAAACAGAAAAGGAAAATTAGAAACGCTGAAATGGATATGGAAAAATAGGTACATTGATCCACTGTTGATGGAGCTGCAAACTAGTCTAACTATTCAGGAGAACAATGTGGAACTCTTACTAGATAAAATGTTATGAAACTTTGTGTATCTTTCTATCCAGCAACATAGTGGTATCCCTAAGAGACCAAAGGAAAAGGAAAATGACCTATATGAACAAAAATATTTATAACAATTCTTTTGTGGTGGCAAAGAACTGAAATTGAAGGGAGGTCCTTCAATTGGGGAATGGTTGAACAAGTTGTAGTATATGATTGTGATGTTATACTACTGTGTTATAAGAAATAACAAAGGGGATGGTTTCAGAAAAAACCTGAGAAGATTTATATGAACCGATTGAAAGTGAAGTGAACAGAACCAGGAGACCGTTGCACACAGTAACAGCAATACTACAGTGATAATCAACTGAGAAAGGCTTAGTTACTCTGATCTATACAATAATCCATGACAATTCCAAAGCACTCATGGTGAAAAATGCTATCCACCACCAGAAAGAAAACTGATGAACTCTGCATGCAGATTGAAGAATATTTTTCACTTTTTTATTTTTCTTGCTTTTTTTTGGTAACTTGGCTAATGTGGAAATATGTTTTAAATGACTTCACATGTATACTGGGTATCATATTGCTTGCCTTCTGAATGGATGAGGGACTGAAGGGAGGGAGAGAATTTGGAGCTCAAAATTTTAAAATAAATATTTAAATTTAATTGGGAAATTTTTACCAAAATAAATAAAAACAATAAAAATCATACACTTGGTTCTACTTATTTCATTCTACATTGATTCAAGGAAGTCTTCCAAGGTTTCTTTGCATCTATCTCCTTCAACATTTCTTATGGCACCATAATATTCCATTACATTTAGATAATATAATTTGTTCAGATATTTCCCAAGTGATTGAGTGAATTGTCTGGGTGTCCCATTCTTTACTATAGAAAAAAAAAAGTATGGCTGCAATTTTTTTTTTGTATGTGTATGAGTCCTTTATGTCTTTCTCTGTCTGTTTGAGGTATACATCTAATAGTGTTTTCACTGGGTAAAAGGGTATGCACAATTTAGTAAACTTTTATGTATAGTCCCATATTACTCTCCCGAATGGCTGGATGATATCGCAGCTTCATCAATCACGTTTTAGCATACTTATCCTCATGCATTAGCATACCGTCCCCCCAACAATCCCTCCAATTATTTTCATTTTCTTCACCAATCTAATGAAGGTGAAGTAGGAGCTCAAAGTTTTAATTTCCATTTATCTTATTAGTAATGATTTTTCCTCATGTAGTTGTTAAAAGCTTGCCTTTCTTCTTTTGAAAATTGCCTTTTACTATCTTTCCACCACTTATCTACTGGAGAATAGTTCTTGTTCTTATATATTTACATGAGCTCTGCATATGTCTTCAATTTCAGACTTTAATCAAAGAAATTTGCCACAGATTTTACCCCAGTCGAATAAACCTAACTGTAGAATAAGAAAAAATTTAAGTGCATTGATTTTGTTTATGCAGAAGTGTTTCAATCTGATGTAATCAAATTTTCTATTTTCTCACCTGTGATCCCCTCTGTCCCTTGTTTGGCCAATACCTCTTTTCCTAACTATAGTTGCAAAAGGCATCTCCTTTCACACTCCTCTAATTTATGTATGATGTTACTTTTTATATCTAGAGTATGTATGTATTTGGAGCTTATTGTGGTATGTGGTGTCAATATTGGTACAAGCCTAATTTATTTCAGACTGTTTTCCAGTTTTCTCAATAGCATTTGATCAAGTAGGGATATCTTACTCCAATAGTTGAGGTATTGGGGTTTATAAACACTATTGTGCCATATCCCCCTGCTTCTGTAGAGCATATATCTGATTGTTACACTGATTGCATTTTAAATTTCTTAATTGATACCTATAGATTTTTTCTTTTTAGTTTTTAAAAAATATATTTATTTATTTATTTTAAGCATTCTTTTCTTCTTAAACTTTGAGTTCCAAGTTCTCTCCCTCTCTCCCACACCATTCTATACCTACTGAGAAGACAAGCAATATGAAATCAATTATATATGTGAAGTAATGCAAAACATATTTCCATATTAGCCATATTGCAAAAAAGCAAAAAGTATAGAGAGAAAATCATACTTCAATTTACACAGAGTTTATCAGTTCTCTCTCTGAAGATGGACAGCATTTTTCATTATGAGTCCTTTGTAATTATCTTAGATCATTTTGTTGATCAGAGTAGCTGTCTTTCACAATTGATCATTGTTACAATACTGCTGTTACTATATACAGTGTTCTCCTGATTTTGCTCACTTCACTTTGCATCAGCTCAAATAAGTAACCACAGATTTTTTCTGAAACCATCCCTTTCATCATTTCTTATAACATAATGATAATCTATCACAAACATATGCCACAACTTGTTTAGCCATTCCTCAATTGATGAGCATCTGCTTGATTTTCAAATCATTAACACCACAAAAAACCCCTATTTTTCTGCATATAAGCTACTGCACCCCTTGGCTGTTCCTGGATTCTGGTTTCTAATCCATTCTACTATTCACTTCCATTTTTTGGGGGGGGTGAGCTCATCCCATTCACATTCACAATTATGATTAATAACTGTGTATTTCCATTCATTCCATCTTCTTCTCATTACTCTTCTCTTTCTCTCCTCAAAGTCTATTTTGCTTTTAATCATGAGCTCCCTTAATCTGCTCTTTCTCTCATCATCCCCCCATTTTCTCATACCCCATCTCATCCTATTTCCCTATTGGGTAAGATAGATTTCTATGCACATGAGTGTATATTCTTCCTCCTTTGAACCAATTCCAATGAGAATAAAGTTCAAACATTGCTCATCTTCTCCCCATTTTCTCCTCCACTACAAAAGATCTTCATTGTATATATCTTTTATGTGACATTTTCCCTATTCCATTTCTACTTTCCACTTTTTCCCAGTGCCTCCTTCTTTCTCACTGCCCCTTTTTTATTTGGAGATAATTCCAAATATCAACTCATACCCATGCCTTCTATCTATGTAAATTCTTTTGTTGTTGTTGTTGTTCTTTTATTTTTGAAAGTGTTTATTTTTCCCAGTTACAACAGATCAATTTTTAGCATTAGTTTTGACAAGATTTTGAATTCCAAATTTTTCTCCCTCCCTCCCCTCCCCTCTTTCTAAAATGGTAGGCAATTTGATATAGGTTATACATGTGCTATCATATAAAACATTTCCATATCAGTCACAGTTGTAAAAGAAGATAAAAATCAAAAGGGGTAAAAAATGCAAAAAAGAGTAAAATTCTGGGTTTTGATCCACTACTTTTCACTTCTGTTTTATGGGAAAGTTCATCCCATTCACATTCACAGTTATGAGTACTAACTGTGTATTTCCCTCCATTCTATTTTTCCTCAAGTTTGTCCTTCTCTCTCCTTTCACGCTTCCCCTATTTACCAGTATTTTTCTTCTGTCAGCTGCTTTCCTGAGTCTGCCCTCTCTTCCATCACTCTTCCTTCTCTACTTAATCTCTTCCCCTCCTATTTTCCTATAGGGTAAGATAGATTTCTATTTTCAACCTATTGTGTATATTTTTCCCTCTTTGAGCCAATACCAATAAGAGCAAGGTTCAAGCAATACCCATCGCCCCCCCCCCCCATCTTTCCCTGTATTAGGGTTTTTGCACATCTGCATGTGAAATAATTTGACCCAATGTGCTCCTTTTTCTCATCCCTTAATTATTTTTATGCCATTCCCTCAAATTTGTGTGATAAAAAGAATTTGGTAGTACTCCTTCACCTATTTTCCCAAGTAGTTTATGTAGTATTAGAATTAATTGTACTTTAAATGTTTGGTAGAATTTGCTTATAAATCCATCTGACTCTGGAGATTTTCTCTTAGGGAGTATATTGATAGCTTGTTCAACTTCTTTTTCTGAAATGGGGTTATTTAAGTATTTTATTTTCTCTTCTGTTAATCTGGGCAATATATATTTTTTAAAATATTCATCCATTTCACTAAGATTGTCAACTTTTTTGGCATACAATTCAGCAAAATGACTCCTAATTATTGTTTTAATTTCCTCTTCATTGTTAGTGAATTTACTCTTTTCATTTTTGATACTGTTAATTTGATTTTCTTCTTTCTTTTGTTAATTCAAATTAATCAAATGTTTATCTATTTTATAGGTTTTTTCATAAAACCAGCTTTTAGTTTTATCTATTAGTTCAATAGTTTTCTTAATTTCAATTTTATTGTTCTCTCTTTTTGTTTTCAGCATTTCTAATTTGGTATTCAATTGAGGATTTTTAATTTGCTCTTTTTCTAGCTTTTTTAGTTGCATGCCGAAGTATTGACCTCCTCTTTCTCTATTTTATTCACATACGCATTGAGAGACATAAAATTTCCCCTAAGAACTGCTTTTACTGCATCCCATAAGGTTTGGTATGTTGTGTCACTATTGTCATTCTCTTGGATGAAGTTATTGATTGTTTCTATGATTTGTTGTTTGACTCATTTTTTTAGGATTAGATTATTTAGTTTCCAATTACCTTTTAATCTATATTTCCATGGCCCTTTATTACATGTAATTTTTATTGCAGCATGATCTGAAAAGCATGCATTTAATATTTCTGCCTTTCTGCATTGGATTATGAGGTGTTTATGCCCTAATACATGGTCATTTTTTGTAGGTGCCATATATTACCGAGAAAAAGGTATATTCCTTTCTATTTCCATTCAATTTCCTCTAGAGGTCTACCATATCAAACTTTAATAAAATTCTGTTCACCTCCTGAATGTCTTTCTTACTTATTTTGTAGTTAGATTTATCTAGTTCAGAGAGAGAGAGGTTGAGGTCCCCTGCTAGTATAGTTTTGCTGTCTATTTCTTCCTGTAACTCCCTTAACTTCTCTAAGAATTTGGAGGCTATACAACTTGGTGCATATATGTTCAGTAATGGTATTACTTCATTGTCTATGGTACTTTTTAGCAGGATGTAGTTTTCTTCCTTGTATCTTTTTATTAGATCTATTTTTGTTTTGCTTTGTCTGAGATCAGGATTGCTACCCCTGCTTTTTTTTTTTTACTTCAGCTGAAGCATAATACATTCTACTCCAGCCTTTTACCTTTACTCTGTGTGCATCTCTGTTTCAAATGTGTTTCTTGTAAACAACATATTGTAGGATTATGGTTTTTAATCCACTCTGCTATCTGCTTCCACTTTATGGGAGAGTTCATCCCATTCACATTCAGAGTTATGATTACTATTTGTGTTTTTCTCTTAATCCTATTTCTCCCCTGTTCATGATTTTCTCTCCCCTTTCTCCCTTTCCCTCCTCACTAGTTTTGCTTTTGACCACTGCCTCCCTCAATATGGCCTCCTTTCTTTCAGCCCCCTCCCTTTTCTTCCCCTTTTCCCTTACTACTTCTCCTTTCCCTTCTATCTACCCCCTGCTTTTTCTTTCTACTTTCCCCTCCTGCTATATCTGATTATGATATTCCTTCTTTGAGCCAAATCAGATGAGAGTAAGGTTCAAACAGTGCACATCTCCTTCCATTCTTTCCCTCTACTGTAACAGGTCTTTGTGCCTCTTCATGTGATGTAATTTACCCTTGTCTGCTTCCTCCCTTCCTCTTCTCCCAGTACATTCCCTTTTCACCACTTAATTAATTTTTTTTATCATTGCATCAAAATCAACTTATACCCACTCCCTCTATGTATACCCTTTCTAAATGTCATAATAAAGATACAATTCTTAAGAGTTACAAGTATCATCTTTCCTTGTAGGGATATAACAGTTTGTCCTTATTGAATGATATATTGTTGTTGTTGTTTTTCTTTCCTATTTACTTTTTATGCCTCTCTTGAGTCTTGTATTTGGAAATCACATTTTCTGTTGAGTTCTGGTCTTTACATCAGGAAGGTTTGAAAGTCCCTTATTTCATTGAATATCCATCTCCCCCTTGAAAGATTATGCTCATTTTTGCTGGGTAGCTGATTCTTGGTTGTAATTCAAGCTCCTTTGCCTTATGGAATATCATATTCCAAGCCCTCTGATCTTTTAATGTAGAAGCTGCAAGGTCCTATGTAATCCTGACTGTGGTTTCACAATATTTGAATTGTTTCTTTCTGGCTACTTGCAGTATTTTCTCCCTCACTTGATAACTCTGGAATTTAGCTACAATATTCCTTGGTGTTTTCAATTTGGGATCTCTTTCAGGAGATGTTCAATGGATTCTTTTGATGACTATTTTACCCTCTCCTTCTAGGACTTCAGGGAAGTTTTCCTTGATGGTTTCTTGAAAGATGCTCTCCAGACTCTATTTTTTTATCATGGGTTTCAGGTAGGCCAATAATTCTTAGATTATCTGTTCTGGATCTGTTTTCCATGTAAGTTGTTTTTCCAATGAGGTATTTTGTATTTTCTTCTATTTTTTTCATTCTTTTTTATTTTCTTTGACTGATACTTGATGTCTCATAGACTCATTAGCTTCCATTTGCCCAATTTTAATTTTAATGAATTGTTTCCTTCATTTAGCTTTTGTACTTCCTTTTCAATTTGGCCTATTTTATTTTTAAGGAGTTTTTCTCTTCAGTAAATTTTTGTGCCTCCTTTTCCATTTGGCCAATTCCACTTTTTAAGAAGTTGTTTTCTTCTGAGACAGTGGCCTGTCCGCCCCAGGAGCAGAGCTCAAATTTAAAGAAAGAAAAAGGCCAAAAAAGATAAAAAAAGGAACAAAAAAAGACTCTGACCATAAAAAGTTGTTATGGTGAGAGGGAACACCAACTCAGACACAAACTCACACAAACTCAGAAAAGGACAACAATTTCAAAACACCTATGGGTAAAATGCCAAAGAAACATGGAAAGTGGTCTCAGACCAAGAAAGAACTCTTAGAAGAGCTCAAAAAGGAGCTTAAAAATCATATAAGAGAGGTAGAAGAAAAATTGGGAAAAGAAATGAGAGTGGTCAGAGTCTTTTTTTGTTCCTTTTTGCTCATATTTTTTGGCCTTTATCCTTTCTTTTAAATTTGAGCTCTCCCCCCACGGTGGATGGGCCACTGTCTCAGGCTTCTTGTGCCAAGGGCTGCAGGCCCTGACTGTTTACCTGGTGCTGCAATAATGTTGCCCTGAGGCCCACAGGGACTATCATGGCTGGTGCTGTGCTGAAAGGGTGGGGTGGGGAGCAGTTGGTTTTGTTGGAGGCTATAGGGGTCTGTCAGCTTACCTGGTGCTGAGCCAGGGTCCTAGTACTGGTGCCTAATATGTGCTGGGACCAGTGGGGTACTTCTGTATGTCCCCCGGGCTACATTGAAGCACATGGTGCTCTGGCAGCTGGCAGTTGCCTATGTGTTTGGGGCTACACTGAAGCACATAGAGGTATGGCCACTGGAGACTGTCTGTTTACCCAGTACTACACTGAAGCATGTGAGGGTTCTTGTAGTGTGCCCATTATCCTAGCTATGCTGAGGCACATGGTGGAGCCTATTGTTGGCATTTGCCTACTCTGTTACTCTGGGGCTCAGGCTCTTCCTCTGGTTTGCAAAAGTAGGGCTTGCTAATGGCTTGGTAAAGCACTTCCTGTCCTGGATTGAACCTTTTACCAGCATGAGATGATCTTTCCTGCTGATCTCCCAAATTTCTTGGGCTCAAAGATTGTTTCACCTCATCTCTTTGCTGGTTCTTCTGTCCCAAGATCTGTTTTGTGATGTTACTTTATGGTTGTTTGGAGGTGAATATGGAAGAGTTAAGACAATTCACTGCTAACTCCACCATCTTGGCTCCCAAAAGTTCTATGGCAATTATTTTTAAGTGTTCTAATAATAATAAAGTTCTTAGGGCTTATGCGTATGCTCATCCATATAGGAATATAAACAGTTTATCCATATTAAGTCCCCTATTTATTTATTTTATCACTTTTTTAAACTTGGACAATTAGCTCTTTTGTCTCATGTAGTTTTTAATTTAATTTAGTTTAAATTTTCAAAATATAGCTCTGGAAAACCAGGCTTTGTTATAGCCCATGTGACTCAAATAGAACTACTTGACTAGGTTTTTAAACTCAAATCACTCTGGCTGTCAGTGATTGGCCAAAAATAGGTCTGAGCCAAGGCCTCATTTTCCCATTGTTTGGCTTTTGTTGGCTCAGAGTAAATTTAAATAGCAATTTTTTTCTGTTCTGGCCATAAACTCTGAGGGTCTTCCCCTTCCAGAGTAATTTTTTTTTTTATGAAGACAAACTAGGCTATTTTTGCCTCAAGTCTTACCTATACTCAGATTACTGAATGAGTTTTTTGTCAGACAAACTGAGACATGGGAAAGACCTTAGTTTAAAAAGGCCAAGGCCACTGCATCCAGGGCCATTGCCAGTCCTCTTGACCTATGTCTTACCACTAGATTCTGATGATTCTAGAGGAGAGAGTGATGACTTTGCATAGCTCTGCCTCACTTAAATCTAATTCACTTGCAACTCAAGACATCATCCTTCTGATGTCATTGGTCCTCTTTGACAACAAAGGATGAATAACAACAACAACAATTGAGTTCTCATTTGTATAGCTCCACATTGGTATAGTAATGAATAAGCAAATTAATTTTTGTAGCATTATATTTGTAAAATTTTTAATTATAGGAGCACAGCCTAACCATGAGCAAATGGTAGCTCTTTATTTTGGTCTGTTTTCATTTCTGTAAAGAGTGTTTCATAGATACATTCCTACATATGTCTAAGTAGAAGGATATCTAAATATTCAATATAGTCTATTATTTTGAGAAGAATCTATTTTTCTCTTTCTTCCTGCTGGATTCAATATATACTGCTCTTCTGCTGAAGTAAATTAATTAGTTCAATTAATTTTTTTTGAAACTTTAGAGTTCTTTAAGTGTACTATTATGTCATCTGCAAAAAAAAAAAATGAACTGGTATCCTTTCTGCCCTTAATTATTTCATCTATCTATTTTTGTCTTGCTGATATAGTTAGCACTCATACAATACAAAATAATAATGGGTAATCATTGGCATCTTTGTTTTATTCCTAATTTTATTGGAAAGGTTACTATTATTTCTCCATAACATATAAAACTGGCTGGTGATTTTAGATTGATTATTTGTTTACTATATTGATGAAAAGTCTATTGATACATTTTTCAATAGGCAGTATGTTTTGTCAAAACAGAAAGGGGTATTGTCTTCCGCCAAAAATATATCATTTGATTTGAGGTGGTTTTGTTGTTAACGTGGTCTATTATGTTTATAGGGTTTTTTAAAATTATTATAGAAGCAACTTTGTATTTTTGGTGTAAAACCCATCTAGTCACAGTGCATGATTTCTAATGTGTTGTTTTAGTGTTTTTGCTAATGTTATATATTGAATATTTGTCGATATTTATTAGAGATAGTCTTTAGTTTCTTCTTCTGCTTTGTCCCTCCCTGTTTTAGATATCAAGTCCAAATTTATATCAGAGAAGGAATTTTATAGGATCTTTTCCTTTCTTATTTTTCTATTTTTATGTAATATTTGAGTTAATGTTTCTTTGAATATTTGATAGAATTCACTTTTAAAGCCATATGACTTGCTTTTTTGCTCCTTGGGTATTTCATATTCATTTTTTAACATCTTTATTTTTAGTTGTTTTTTCTAGATTTGAAAGGATTACAATGATACCCTACAGTATTATAGTTTGGGTATTTTTCCTGGCAATTTAATTTTTACTTTAAATACTTAGATCCTATGATATATATGTGTATATGGTAAATATTGATATGATTTTATTTTCAATATTATCATTAAGTGTTACAGCTTCCCTGTTTATCAGTTTTGACCATATCTATTTTTGTTGACTTGTCTGAGATCCTAATTTTTATTCCTACTATTTCTAGTATACCTGAAGAAGAATAAATTCTGCTCTATTTTTCATTTTATCTCTATATGAATCTTTATGTTTCAAATGTGTTTCTTTTGAATAACATTACTGGATTCTATCTTCTAATCTTTTTTTATCCTCTGCCATTTTATGGATGAGTACAAGTTCACATTTATTGCTATTAGTTGACTATTTCTCTACATCATATCCTTATATACTTTTTCCTCTTCTTGCCTCTACTCCTTTACAAAGGAGAAGTTGATAAAAGAGGAAAAAACATGAACACTGATGATTATAACTGAAGTGATGTGCTTCTTCTCCCTGCTTCTCTTCACTTCCCCAAGTCCTGATCCTGAATCCTGGTTCTTGCCCTTTTCTTTCTTTTAATTTTGCCCTTGCCTATTCCCTCTCTGAGAAAGGGGAGCCTTTCTCTTAGCTCTTCTTTTCTCTGTTCCCATTTGTTTTCCTATGAATTTAATGAATTTTTACATCAAACTCTGTGTGTTTAAATCCTCCTTTATTTTCCAGTTCAAGGAAGAATAAAGAACATCTAATATATACCTCTCTGCCCCTTCTAGTTCAAGGAAGAGTAAGGCACACATGATACATGCCTCTCTGCCCTTTCCATGTTTGCGTTCTTTTCTGGCACACATAAATTATGAGAAATAGTCATTTCTATCTTCTCTTCATTACTGTATTCCTTTTTGCCTCTCTTTTCTTTCCTTTCTCTCCATCAAAGCAGAAGAAAAGCAATACCTGGAACTGTTATTATTATTATTATTTAATGCATTCTGTTAGGATTTAAGACATCAGGGTTCTAAAGGAACAATTGTTTGTTTTCCCCTTATTGCCATGTAGACATGTTATCATGGTTTAGACTAGGGATTTTTAACCTTTTTGTACCAAGGATCCTTTTGGCCATTTGGCAAAGACTATGGATGTCTTAGAAGAATAACTTTTTTAATTCATACACAGGTTTACCAATCATAGCAAATTATATTGAAAAACAGTTATCAAAATATTTTTTAAAAAAACTTTTTTGACTCTGGGCTAAGAACCTTTTGGTTTACTCCCAATTATTCAAATATATTTACCTTTCCATTTTGTTCTTGACATATGTTTATATTTCAAAGTTCTTATTTAGTTCTGGTATTCTCATCAGTAATACTTGAAAGTTCTCTATAACAGTAAAAGTAATTTTTTTTCTGTTGGACTATATCCAGTTTTGGAGCATGTTATTTTTCATTATAAGCATTTACTTATCTTTTGCTTTCAAGAATAATATACTCCAAGATTTTCTATTCTTTTTGTCAGTAGCTTCCATGTCTTATGTGATCTTGATTGTGGTTTCTTGGCACTTCAGCACTGTCTAGCTGTTTGAAATTTGTTTTTATTTTGTTTTGTTTCTTTGATCAAGGGCTATGTCATTCCTGGGGTGTTTCAATGTGGGGTTTCTTTTAGGAAGTGACCAGTGGATTTTTTTTCTATTTTCACTTTGTCCTCTGGCCTAATAGATTTGGGCAGTTATCTTTAATTAATTTATGAAATGTAATACCCATATACTTTGGGAGGGGATTCATGGTTTTTAGGGTGTGCAGTAATTTTTAAATTAGTTCTTCCTAATCTGTTTTCTAGGCCAGTTTTTTTATAGCAGATAATTTACATTTTTCTACTATTTTTCAATATTTTGATTTTATTCTAATACTTCTTGTTTTCTCAAGGATTTCTCTTTTATCTATTCAAACTTCCAGGAAGTCTGTTACTTGCATAATTATTTTTGCTTTCTAATCAATCTATTCTCCTTCAAATTCTTTCCTGTAGACCTCTTATTTCACTTGTAATTTGAAAAAATTCTCTTACATTCTTTCTTCCAGACATTTGTTTTTCTTATGGCCAAGTCATTCTTTTTCCCCTCTGAGGTCTTGCTTAAAATTGTTGTGTAGTTATTTTCTTGATCACTTCCAGAAAAAAAGACTATTTCTTCACTGTATTAAGTGGTTTCTTTTGTTCATACCATATTCAAATCTCAGATACTTCTTTGAGACCTCCAGTATTATTGGTCAGAGGTAGTTGGGTCCTATTTGATTGTGTGTTTGGCTTCTTGAATTCCTGCTGCTGATTACCTTTGGTGAGTCTATGCTCAGAGTACTAAAAGGTATCAGGTAACTCTATAAGAAGGCTTTATAAAGTTCTTTTACACTCATGACCACTTCAGCACTTCTTAAACTGTAGGTAATAGCCACACATTGGGTTGTGACCACAGTTTAAGGAGCACTGGTCTTGAATACCCAGGTTCAGAGTGCTTCAGTCTTTAAAGCCTTCTGGTGTGTATCAGATCAGAGCATTGTTAATTTCCAGAATCCCTGAGGTGTCTGGGCCTAAATGTAGCCGGTTCCGTATCTGTAAACAAGCTGCTATGTGTTTGTATTACTTTGAGATTCCTTGTCTGAGTACTGTAGTATTCTGGAGATCAGGTCTGTAGTGATATGAACTGTAAGTACAGCCAGCACAGCTCTGGTCAATGTTGTCAAGTTTGTTTATCTATGTTGATATTGGTTTTTGTTTTTGTTTTTGATTTTTAGGGGGCGGGATTATTCTCAATGCCCACAGGCTTCTGGCTCTCTTTTTGGTGCAATTGCATTGGATGAAAGTACTTACTATGTTTTCTTTTTGGTTTGATGTTGATGTTCTTTTTAGAGCTTTGCAGAAGCAGATGTGTGAGAGCTGGGCTCTCATTCATCTAGCAATCTTAACAAAAAGTCCAGACTGATTCAGTACATCCATTTTTATTAATTATAAGTAATTCTTAAGAAATACACAGTGAAGAAAACAAATGATTGATGGTTGTTTCTCTAAATCAGTGATATTTAACTTATGTTATCTACCTATTCCTAAGAGCTCAGCTCAAGTCTCTGCTTTGTCATTGACTGCCCAGTTCTATCCAGCCTACACCCACTTTTCCATTCCCTGAACTTCTCAAGCTCATTTGCTCCACCACTTGCTTGGCATTTAACATGTGCAGACTTGTGTCATATTTTGTACAGTGAAGATGTATTGAGTCATAAGTTAATTTCTATGGTTTTACGCTTTTTCTTCCCAAATGTCAGCTCATTCAAAGCAAGTACCATGTCTTAGCCTTTACAAAGAACACAGTATCTAGATATTTAATGAGTATTTGTTAGTCCCTGATTCATTATTGAATTGATTGTTGACATCAATGATCTCTGAAAATCATCAAGAAGCCAGTCGGTGCCAGATCTTCTACTACTGTGCCTTACTTCTTCCACATCAGCTGTCTGACTCAGCAAACATGACCCTACTCTGAGACTGAGTAGGTAATTGGTAAGTCCTTGCCTGGAAGAGTCATATCTTGGGAAGTCCAGCCCTGCCACTCACTTCATTTTTCGTTCATTCTCTGTTCTATTGCAATTCCACACTGGCTGCCTTGCCCCATCCTCCCCACTATCCCTTTCAGATTCCATCTGTTGTCTCATTTGCCTTTGTTGCCTTTGTCTTCTGCCCCTTCAGAATGCAAGCTTCTCCAGAATGCAAACTATCTCATTTTCTTTTTATCCCTGGTGCTTAGCAAAGTCCATAGCATATAGTGTTTAATAAATGCTCTATCTATTTATCTATCTCCCATTTAGCTATCTAGATAACTAGATTATCTTTCTATCTATCTATCTATCTATCTATCTATCTATCTATCTATCTATCTTCTATCTTAGGTCAGATTCAATATATTGGGGAAACTGTATACTTGTAGTTAAAAGGTAATGGGAAGATGATGGTAGGTACAGCCAGAATACAATATGGTATCATCAATACCCTCAGGTTAATAAGTAAAATAAAAGAACATGAAGGGACATATATGAAAAGAAAAGGAGGAAGATCCAGATGTGGATGGTTAAGAAGAGTAGAGAATAGCAGGTGAACAGCCTGTGTACTGGCCTGGTTAAAAGTGAAATATTAAAAGAATCCAAGGAGTTCATCAGATAGATGGATCACAGGTGTTAAGTAGATGACAAGATTTAAAACTAAAAGAAAAGTCAGAGATCAGTTCCAACTCACTTATTTAGGAAGGCAATAAGTGGCAGAGCTAGAATTGGAACCAGATCTAAACATGGCCTTCTCCATTCCACATCCCCTCCCCATCCCATTCAATAAAACCCAGTAATTGACTATCATCGTTAGGATCTAATATGAAATTCTCAATTTGGCAGTCATAGTCCTTCATAGCCTGGCCCCCTTCTACCTTATTAGTATTCATATATCTTTTTTTCTCATCCATCCCTGTGCCCTCCACATACTCTGTAATCCAGTGACACTGGCTTCCTTGTTGTTCTTTACAGAATACACTCCATCTCTAGACACCAGGAATTTTTGCTGACTAGAATGGTGTCCTCCTTCATCCCTACCCCTGGCCTCCCTGGCTTCCTTCAAGTCCCAGCTAAAATCTCATCTTCTGTCAGAAGCTGTTCTTTGTTGTTGTTGTTGTTGTTGTTAATTTATTTATTTTTAGTTTTCAACATTTATTTCTACAAGATTTTGAGTTCCCAATTTTCTCCCCATCTCTCTCCTCCCCACCACTCCAAGATGACATGCATTCTGATTACCCCTTCCCCCAATCTGCCCTTCCTGCTATCATGCCAACTGTCACCCTTATCCCCTTTCTTATAGGGCAAGATAGATTTATATTTCCCATTGCCTGTATATCTTATTTCCCAGTTGCATGCAAAAACAATTTTTAACGTTTGTTTTTAAAACTTTGACTTACGAATTCTCTCTTTTCTTCCCTCTCCACCCACCCTTGTTGAGAAGGCAAGGAATTCAATATAGGTTATACATGTGTAGTTATGCAAAACACTTCCATAACAATCATGTTGTGAAAGACTAACTATATTTCCTTCCATCCTATCTGCCCCACATTTATTCTATTTTCTCCTTTTATGCTGCCGATTTGCAAAAGTATTTGCTTCTGACTACCTCTTCCCTCCATTTCCCTCTCTTCCATCAATCTCCCCCTTATCCCCTTCTCCCCTACTTTCCTGTAGGGTAAGATACCCAATTGAGTGTGCATGTTATTCTCTCCTTAAGCCAAATCCAGTGAGAGTGAGGTTCACTCATTCCCTTTCACCTCCTCACTCTTCCCCTCCATTGTAATAGCTTTTTCTTTCCTCTTTTAGGTAAGATAATTTACCCCATTCTATCTCTCCCTTTCTATTTCTCTCAATATATTCCTCTCTCACCCCTTAATTTTATTTTTTTGATATCATCTCTTCATATTTAACTCACCCTGTGCCCTCTGTCTCTCTGTCTCTCTGTCTCTCTGTCTCTCTCTCTGTCTCTCTCTCTCTCTCTCTCTCTCTCTCTCTCTCTATATATATATATATATATATATATACATACACATATGTGTATATATACATACATATGTAGGTATAGGTGTGTGTATATACATACATGTATATACATACATGTATATACATATACATACACATACACATACACATATACATATACATATACATATACATATACATATACATATACATATACATATACATATACATATACATGTATATATATTCCCTCCACCTACCCTAATACTGAGAAAGGTTTCATGAGTTACAAATATCATCTTACCATGTAGGGATGTAAATAGTTCAACTTTAATATGTCTCTTATGATTTCTCCTTCCTGTTTACCTTTTCATGCTTCTCTTGAGTCTTGTATTTGAAACTAAAATATTCTATTCAGGTCTGGTCTTTTCATCAAGAATTCTCGAAAGTCTTCTATTTCATCGAACACCTATTTTTTTCCCCTGAAGGATTATTCTCAGTTTTACTGGGTGGGTGATTCTTGGTTTTAATTCTAGTTCCTTTGACCTCTAGAATATAAAATTCCAAGCCCTCTGATCCCTTAATATAGAAAGTGCTAAATCTTGTGTCATCCTTATTGTGTTTTCACAATACTTGAATTGTTTCTTTCTGGCTGCTTGAAACATTTTCCCCTTGACCTGGGAACTCTGAAATTTGTCTACAACATTCCTAGGAGTTTTCCTTTTGGTATCTTTTTCAGGAGGTGATGGATGGATGCTTTCAATTTTACCCTCTGGTTCTAGAATATTAGGGCAGTTTTCCTCGATAATTTTTTGAAAGATGATGTCTAGGCTCTTTTTTATCATGGCTTTCAGGTAGTCCAATGATTTTTAAATTATCTGTCCTGGATCTATTTTCTGAGACAGTGGTTTTTCCAATGAGATATTTCACATTCTCTTTTTTTTTTCATTCTTTTGGTCCTGTTTTATAACTTCTTGATTTCTCATAAAGTCATTAGCTTCCATTTGTTCCATTTTAATTTTCTTGGAGGCTTTTGATGTAGGATCATTGACTTTGGTGTCTTCTTCTAGTTGTGTGTTTTGATCTTCTTTGTCACCAAAACAAGATTCTATAGTCTGAAGTTTTTTCTTCAAACTGTCTGCTCATTTTACCAGCCAGTTACTTGACTTTTGACCTTTGTCAAGGTGTGACTCTGCTTCCAGAGTGGAGAGTGCTTTGTCACAATCTTCAGGGGATTTGCACAGCCCTTTTCAGAGATACTTCTAGGTACCTGTAAATTTTCACTTCTTCTGAAGTGGCATGAGAGGTGTTTACTCCTCTCTTGGCCTGTGCTCTGGTCTGTGAGTGACCTCAAGTACTCTTTTCTGCCTCCGAACTGTGAGGAGGATTCCTTTGGCACTGCTGCCACAAGCTCTGCCACACCAGCTCTCCTCCTCACCCCAGTACCCCGACTCGGACTATAAACCAGATCCAAGCAGGGCAAAGCAAGAGAATCCTGCCTCAAGGCCAGCAAAGAGATCCCTGCAATCCCCCTCTGATCAGGCATTTGAACCACCCCCCTCCCCACCCCACCCCACCATCTGTGAGCTGGGAGCTCCAGAAGCAGCCACTGCTGCTGCCACCACCACCACTAGCATCACCTCTGCTGCCCCAGGGCTGGGGCTGGACCATGCTCCTCTCTCAACCAAGTCCAACAGAGTTTTCCACTGACCTTCTATGTTGTCTTTGGTGTTTGTGGGTTGAGAAGTCGGGAAACTGCTGCAGCTACCAGTGATTTAATCCCCTGAGGCCTGCTCCAGCCCTGGCTGTGTGGGCGAGGCCCACACTGGGCTGCACTCAGCTCCCAGGCCTGTGTGATGAACTTTACCTGTTAACCTTCCAGGTTGCCTTGGGCAGGAGATTTGTTTCACTCTGTCATTTTGTAGTTTCTGTAGCTCTAGGATTTGTTTAGAATCATTTTGACAGGTATTTGGAGGGGCTTAGCGGAGAGCTCAAGCAGGTCATTGCTTTTATGCCACCATCTTGGCTCTACCCCCTTGAGAAGCCTTTCTTGATCCTCCTAATGTCTTCCCTTTTATGACTAATTTTAATCTATCCTGCACATAGCTTGTTTATATATAGCTGTTTGCATGCCATCCCCCTCTCCAACTGTGAACTCCTTGAGTGTGGGGATTTTCTTTTGCCTTTCCTTGGATCCCCAGTGCTTAGCACAGTGCTATCACACATGTTTAGGGCTTAACAAATGCTTATGGACTGACTGTCGAAAGTCCTGTGAGTCCACATGCAGTACCTCCTTCATTTCAGGAGAAGAAGGATAAGAATTACACAGAATAGGAAATAACGAAGGGGTGGTAATAAACAGAAGTTGAAAGAGCGCCCATACCAAAGAGCTCACAGGTGATCCACTTTTAACTGCAGCCACTTGATACCATAAAGACCCCAACAGGTGGGGGTGATTCCCTATGGGAAGATATTAAGCTGAAAAAGAAACTAGCAGGATTTTCTTTAAGTATTCTCCAATCGGCAAAATGAGATGAACAAAAGAAAAAAATATAATGTGTCATTGCATCCTGATACGTGTCAACTTAGAATTGCAAACACAATGACAAGATTCTTCTAATAATAATATAGGATGGCCATAAGGCCCAGGGGCAATCAGAGGTGGCAAGAAATGACTAACAGCATTTTGCACAAGGCAGCTGGGGCTAAACCTTCTGAGGATAATATTGTGGTAAAGTCAGAGGAATCAAAAGGTTGAGAGCATTTAATGTTAATTCCATCCTCTTCTCTCTCTCTCTCTCTCACACACACACACACACACACACACGCATATAGTATGTATGTATGTATATACACATATATATATGTGTGTGTACATATATATATGTATGTACATATATATGTATATACATTTCATACTCTTTTTCTTTTTTGGGGGGGGAGGCAAGGCAAGTGGGGTTAAGTGACTTGCCCAAGGTCACACAGCTAGTAATGTGTCAAGTGTCTGAGGCTGGATTTGAACTCAGGTCCTCCTGACTCCAGGGTTGGTGCTGTATTCACTGTACCACGTAGCTGCCTCCATATGCAGAAGCAGTAGCACCCATCCATATTCATTATAAAAATCTTTTATACCAAAAAGACAACATTAAAACTTTCATTTATAATGAGGACTGCCCAGGGACACACTCTATGTGCTTTCCCCCCTAACCCCAAGGTCAAGGAGGAGATATTTATGACTATAATAACACTGAGATGAAAAATATAAGATAGGTGGGCTACAAACCAGGCAGATCCCTTGAGTCATAAACTTCTTTTCTATGAAAAGTGATGGCTTTGCCAGGAGCTGCCAAAGAGGCTCCCAGTGAACTGAAGCCTGGTGATACTCAGTGTTCACCAGTTCTGAAACACCTCAATGCTGCTTCCAAAATTATCTCAGTTGCTCGAAGGAACTAGCTTATGCTCTGGCTTAATTGTTGAGAACCTAACAATACTATCAACCCTCAATAGTCTACATTGGCACAGTAACTAATAAATTACATGGTTTTTGTTGTACCAATCGTCTACTTGTCATTGGCTGTGTCTGTGTACAATCCCACTCAAAGTTCTTTGAAGGAGAGGCTTATGATGAAAATTTTTGTTCCCTCCCTTCCTCCCCTCCACCCCCTCCAGAGACTACCACAGTATTCTGCATATAATACTATGGCCAATAAATGTTTGTTGTATTGTATTGCTTAGAGCCACTGTTTGCAGCAGAATGTTGCTCGTGGGAGAGGGAAAAAGGCAGGTGTGGTGCTGTGACAAGAAAGCTCAGAGGCCCATTAAAGAGCCAGATTCTTGTCATCATTCTCACTCTAGCTTGCAGCGTTGTGTTGAACCATCACTTCCTGTCTCTCTGCCTAGGTTTACTCATCTGTGTAAACAAAGGGGTTGGACTAGGTCACAAGATGATGATAATGGTTAACACACAGAGAACTTTAAGGTCTGAAAAAAACACTAACATATGATGTGTGATCTGATCATCACATCAATGCCACGAGATAAGTGCTATTAATTATTCCCATTTAACAAATAAAGAAACTAAGGTGGATAGATGTTAAATGACTTGACCAGAGTCATAAATGAAGCAGGATTTGAACTCAGGTCTTTCTGACTCTATCTGGTATTTTTTTCTTTGCACTTAATAGTGTTTTGCATTTCATATGTTCTCTATCTCCTGTTTGGTTATAAATTCTTCCCTTCTCCATAGATCTTACGGGCAAACTATTCCATGCTCTGCTAATTTGCTTATAGTATCACCCTTTACATCTAAATCACATACCCATTTTGACCTCATCTTGGTATACAGTGTGAGATGTTGGTCTATGCCTAGTTTCTGTCAGACTGTGGCACAGGAGGCACTGTCCCAATCTTCTCTTGCTGGGGGCTAAGGGCCTTGTCTCTGGTTTTCTACTCCAGGGCTTCAGGTGCTGGTGGCTTGCCTACTGTGTGCTTGGTTGGCCTGGCCTAGTTACGCTTGTTGTGCCAGGGTTCTAGGGATGGCCATTTGCCTTCTATACTGGGACTGCAGGCCTCACAGCTGTCCTGCTGTGCCAATAGTCTGCTGAGACAGGACTAGGTGGCCTCTGTTGCTGTTCTGTGCTGTGGCTAAGAGCTTCCCACGGGCTTTCCCAGGCACTGTATATGCTTCCCTTTTACTCAAATGAGACAGAGCTTTTCTGAAGTCCTTCTAAATTATCTTAAGCTGGAAAATTGTTTCATTTCATCTTTTTGTGGGTTCTGTCCCTCCAGAATCTATTTAGAGCATTAATTGAGCGTTGTTTCTAATGGAGAGCTCAGGCAATTTCCTGGCTGCTCTCAGCCATATTGGCTCCACCCTGCTGTCTGGTATTCTATAGATCTTGCTGCCTAACTACATGTAAGAGGGAACATGGTATAGTGGAGAGTGTGCTAAGCTTGGAGTCAGAGTTGTTGTTCAGTTATTTCGGACATGTCAGACTCTTCTTGACCCCATTTGGGTTTATTAGCAAAGATACTAGGATAGTTTGCCATTTTCTTCTCCAGCTCATGTTATAGATGAGGAATTGAGGCAAACAGGGTAAACTGACTTGCCCAGGGTCACACAGCTAGGAAGTATCTGAGGCCAAATTTGCATTCAAGATGAGTCTTCTTGACTTCAAGCCCAACACTCTATCCACTGCACCACCTAGTCAGAGTACCTAGGTTCAAATCCTAGCTCTGCTAATTTGGTACTCTTATAACATCTCTCAATCTTAGTTTCCCATGTAAAAGAAGGTGTTTAGATTTCATAACTTCTAATATTCCTTCCCACTCTAATTGTATGATTTTAAAATCTCTTCTCAATTCTAATAATCGATAATCTCAATACATACATGATTACAAATCCCATCCCCCAAAGATAAATTACCTTCACTTTTGCCTGCATTTCTAATTCCATTCTAACTGTTGGTTCATAAACTTCCCACGATGGCAAAATGACAGCAGTAAGATACTTTTTACAACTATTCTTAAGGTAAGCAAGTAACATAAAGTTGATGAAAATTTTAGTTTTTAATCAATTTTATTTGAAATCTCATATTGTTAACAACTTCCTTAGTATGAAAGAATGGTATACAGGCTCCCAGAGGGCAGGAATTGCTTCCTTTTTATTTTTGTATTCTCAGTGCCTTACACAATGCTTGCCACATTATAAGTGCTTATAAATGCTTCTTGATTGATTGATCACCACGGCTGTTTGCTGCATGTAAACATGATGTGATTGTGAACAATACTAGACATGATAGCTCACCTTATAAATTATCTCCCAATGATTTTCAATTTTTCCTTTATTTACAGATATTGGTATTTTGGAGGATTGTGTAAGTTTATTACCTTTTTGGAAAAAAATAAAGTTTGCTTTTAAATTCAATTTGTGTCATTTCTAAATGTCCTCACAGTTTTGTCAGAACTGTTGCTTTAAATATGGTAAAAAATAATATGCACTGAGCATCAGAATCAATAACAGTAAAGCCAAATTGAAGAAAGCATCGTATTTGTATTGCTGCTATATTTGGTTCTTGGGCTAGATTTGTGCATATTTGTTCCACTGTCAGAGTCATGTTAATTATTAACACTTTGGCTTATTTCTTCAAAGTTATCTGTTTTACCCAATTATTTATAATGGACACTGGTGAAAGAAATATTGATATTTTTTTAAAGCAGCAGCATACAAATAGACACTGATAATTTTCCATAATTTTCCACTTCTGCTGAGAAAGACCAATCATCAAGTGATTGTGCACCATATAGTAATGATGATGTGCCCAACTATGGGTTCTGTGGAAAAACAACTTTTTAGTCAGATGATTAATTTTGAGCTTGCTGAATGTAGCAAGCATACACAATGCAAAGGCACCCACACAAATAGGTTTGCTTTATGTACAAGTTAATCTTGTAAAACTTTTTGCTTTGCAGAATCATTGGGATCATTCCATCAAACAGCACAATTCCATAGAACACACTCTGAGAAAGAGGTATCAGGCCGTGTTGTACAAACATGTACATTTTTCTCAAGAACAATCAGGTTTACGTGTAAAAGACTGAGGACAAACCCATTCCCACTACTAGAAAACTCTAAATTCATGCTCTGTTAATGAGGACAGAGGCTAGGAAGTCAATAATACTTTATATGGAAAGGGTGACACCTGCCTGAATTTTTAAATATTATTTTTAGATAATTTCATTATTTTAAATATTTAGAGAGACACAATCATTTAAGACATTCTCAGGAAAACTTAACTCCCTCTTCACTCAACCCCCATTGTCATAGCCTTAAAGTCTATTATGCGTTTGAAGATGTGGAGGCCCATAGATAATACAGAAAGTAAATAATAGCTAATTGGCTGTAATTACTGCCACTTGATAGAATTAATGGTTTCAAAATGTTTAGTCCTTTAAAAATATTTTTTTTTGTTTTTACTCTTCTTTCCCACTTTTCTGCCTTTTTTTAGGGATCTATGGATTTAGTCAGAAAACCCAGGTTGGAATCCTACCTCCATTACTTAAGGCCTATGAGAGTATGCAAGTCACTTCTCTCTGGGTTTGTTTTCTCATCTACAAAACAAAGCAGTTGGATGCGATGACTTGTCACTACTAAATTCTATCATCCTATAATTCACAGTGTCCAAATTTGAATCATATAACTTCAGAGTGGATAGAGAATAAAGTATTGGATTTGAAATGCTGAGTACCTGGGTTTGAAACCTGCTTCAGGCACATGCTGGCTATATGAGCATAGGCAAGTCACCTAAACTCAATGTTCTCACCTGTAAAGTGGGAATAATGATATCAACATATCTATTGCCAACCTCACAGGATTGTTATGAGGAAAACACTTTGAAAGTATTATATATATATCTAATATATCTACACATATATATTTATATGTATGCATGTGTGTATATGTATATATGAAACACACATATATCATATATACATATATATGAAACACTAAAAGTATTATAAAATATAAGTGACTATTGATGACCAAACTTGAGGTCCAGAATGAATTAGCTAAAGGGATTAATTATTCGAAGAACCAGGACCAGAACCTAGGTTTCTAATGGTCAGTCCAGACCTCTTTCCATTATCATACTTTCTCCACAATCTTCCTCTTTACACCTTTTTATAAGCCTAGACTCCCTAGTGAGGCATCACTGAGCTGAACATACATGAAGAATTAGATGGTTTTAGTCACAGAAATGAGAACAAAAGCTGTGTCCTGGGGAGTGGGGGTTAAAAAAGTAGGGCAAGGTATGAACAATATTGCTTGATGACAAGCTGGTTGGAAAAAAAAAATCAGCTATCCATAAGGGAATGACATAACAAATCCTTTGCCTATCTTTCCAGATAAAAGTCAAATCCTTACACGAGCCCAAGTACGACAGAATCCTAGATGAACAAAATCACTACATAGGGTTTAACTTGTTTGAAGAAAAGGTAAATTAACTGAGGCAGAAGAAAAGTAAGATTTCTGGAATAAGAAATGCACCATATAATTTTAAAGAGAGTGATAACATGGAGCAGTACCAGATATATTCAACTTAAAGCAATTCACACCAACGGAAGGGAACAGTGGCAGAGAAAATTCAAAATCACAGATAATCCAAGTAATTTTTCCTTGGCTTTAAAAATGATTGTTTTGCGACAAATTTACTTTCTTAACTGAATACAAATTACCTTTTGGAAAAGGGAAAATGCCCAGAAATGCATTGCAGATAGGATTATCCTTCCTACCCCTCTAAAACTGCACAGAATAAAACAAGCTATGGCATGACAAATGGGTAAGAGTATCCCAGGGGCACTTCCAGACCTCTGACCCATCCCACCCTTCCTTAAGACGTTCATATACCAGCAGGTTAGTACCCAGCTGCAAGGGAAAGCAAAACCCTGGCTCCTAAATTTGGGGTAGTGGATATCTTGGTGACTAACACAGTTCTTCACCTATGGGAGGCATTAAATGTGTTTACTGATCTGAAATGCGCGCTGGGGAGTAGAGGGCAAGATGGCTGGAGATGGAGTCAGAGGACTTCACATTCCGCTTCTATCACTAACTACAAGGGTGGCCTTGGGGAATCATTATTTAACTCCTCAGAGCCTCAGTTTCCATATCTAAAAGTCTGCTGGGGAGGTGGGGGGCGGAGGGGGGGCGGGAATTATATTTGATGACCTCTAAATCTTTTCCAGTCTTAACTCTAAAATGCTATAAGCACAGGTAGATGATTAAAGAGTTAACTTATGTTGAAAAAAAATCTGTTATTCCTCTAAACTCAGTATTCGTTCATCCACTAAAACTCTGTAGAAAGAGGAAAAGAGGAGTAAGAGAAAGGTGGAAACAAGCCTCCCTTTAAGACCGTGGTCAATGCTAATTGACTCTCCCCCACCCCCCCAATAAGATCTTTCCCTTCTTCCTCTACCTTGCCCCCCTCTCCAAAAAAGTGGGTCAAACTCACACTCCTTAGGTAGTAAGCAGCTGGAAGGGAAGATAGGAAGGTAAAATAACCGATTATCTCAGGAGATAAGAAGTAAGCTACAGACTCTGAGAGATCCTAATCAGCAGGGCCACCGCCTCCTCCGCCCCCTCCTCCTCGCTCAACTACGTTGGTCCCAGGGCCTGAGTTTTATCTCCAAGCCCAAGGCTTTACCCTCATCTGCCTGGCCCGGCGCCTGTGATTTCAAGCAAAGATTAGTGGAGATGGGGCAAAATTCGCAGTACGCTTGAAGGGATGAAATGACATAACACAAACGTAGAGGAGGGAAGGAAAGCCAACAAAACCCACTACGAGAGCAGAAAGGTAACGAAATCGTAGATTTCGGCATTTCCTGTGTCTCGGGTGGCAGCAGCTGCGAGATACCCCGGGGAGAAAGTGTATGGCACAAGGCCAAGGTCAGCGCACAGCGCGCTTCCTCGGTCACACAGAACCCAGGTGCAAGGACAGCGGTGCCCGCCTGCGCCCTTCGCACAAAGCCCCCAGATCCCCGGTGGCGACCAAACAAAAGGCACCACAGTCTTCCGGCCGTTTCTGGGAGAACTAGTCCGCCTTATTTCAAAGTGACTTTCAGAATTTGCTTGGCCTGGCCCCGCGGGCTTGGGGGATGAGGGTAGGAAGGCCGGGAAGGGGGATCTGCGCCTGTTGCTTGAGCCAGTCTTTCCAAGTTCGGAAGATAGCAAGGGATGGTAGTTTGTCTCTCGGGATGTTGGCAAACGTAGGTGGTAAACTAACCGGATTCGGAAACAAAAGCTTCTTCCCTATCAGGGAGCTATCATCTGGGTAAACAGATGGTGTGGACTAAAGCCCTGCCCCAACCAGGGGCCTGACACTGACGTAGCTCACGCTTTGACATTTCAGCCCGCGCTTGGCTCCCACACCTGTGTTTGCACAAGAAGGCGGGAAAGCCAGCCTTGCTCCGCCCCACAGAAGTAGGTCAAGCGGACTGCTAGCCTGCAGGTTCCTCCTCTTTGCTGAGAGGCCACAAAGTTTTCAGTTCTGCGCCCTGCAGAAAAAGCGCCCAAGACCTTTAAGGTCGGGCCCTAAGTTTGGCCCTGGCTTCCCAGGAGGCGCGACCGAGCGAACAACCACATCTCTTTTCTGCTCCCCATCACTTGAGCGGGTGCTCGCTGGGCTAACAAGGAAGTGGCGCTGCTCCCAGGGACACCCGGGACACAGGTCCCAGTGTTGTGGGGGTATGGGACTAGGGCAGTTGTTCAGCTTCCTGTGGAACTTTGTGGTTTATTGGGGGTTTCCAAACCGGTATCCACCTCCTCTCCCCTCCCTCCTGGTTCTCTTTTTTGTGTCTCCAACCGCTTCTTCCTTTCATTCCCTGCTCTGTCTTGTCCTTCTTAAAGGCTGGAATAGCTTTGGCCAGAGGATTTTCTTCTTTCACCAGAAATAGGTGAATTGGGTTTAAACAAGAGGCGAGACATTAGCAAATTAGTTTCAAAAGGGTTTATTGTGGGGTCGCTTTCTGACTCCAGTGAACTGCAGATTTGCTCGGCCGTGCCTACCACGATCCGCAGAGTTCATTTTAAGGGGGAAGGGTTTTGGACAAGGTGATCTTCGTGTACCATTTCACTTCTGGAGAGTACGATTCGAGTTGGGTTTTCATCTCCAGGGTGTCTACATGCAACCCTGTGCAGCCGGAGCTCCATTCATTTATAGATGAGCTTAGGAGGGGTTATTTGACAAGGCCACCTTTTGGATCCCCATGCCTCTATTTTTATGTTTGACTTTCTTTTTTGCTGAAAGATGTCATAAGCGTGTGAAACCCCCACAAGTAAGCATATTGTGCGGTTTATTTTATGCATCAGCTTTCCGGAAACAAGACTTTAAATTAACTGGCGTTAAGTTTTCAAATAATCGCGTACTCATTTCATTCCTGTAGGTGAAAAAAACAAACAAAAAACCCTACTGTTGGAGACACGGGTGTTACTGTGAAAGGGATCTCCAACTGATCAATAAATTAGTTTGTTATGCCAGACCTGACACTAGAAATAAAACCACTATCCTGAATATTCCGGGTTTTGTTTTGCTCTTTTATTATTCTTTAAAAGCTTTGAAAACTAGTGGTTTTCTTTCAATAGACTTTTAAATGCTTTCCAGATTTTAGCCTATAGTTCGTCAATTAAACTTTGAAACTTTGGGTTTTGGTGAAAGAAAAATAATTTCGTACCAACAGCAAAGAAATTAAAGTTTCAGGCTAATCAAATAAAGAACAGTGTTTCTCTCTCTCTCTCTCTCTCTCTCTCTCTCTCTCTCTCTCTCTCTCTCTCTCTCTCTCTCTCCCTCTCTCTCTCTCTCCTCTCTCTCTCTCCCTCCATCCCTCCCTCCCTCCCTTCCCCTCTCCATCCCTTTTCTCCCTCCACTCTCATTACAATCTTACAACAATTCTTGTTTCTAAGAAAATTTACTTGGAAAAAGCAAACTTTGTTATTCTTTTAAATTAATCATCAAATGATTTAATATTTGGGGATCATTTTTTTTCCTGCCAGACTTGTGCATAGTTCTGCAAAGACAGGGCCCTCCATGGAGGAGAAAAAAAAAAAAGAGAAAGCAATCAGAATGGAAAAGATATTACTCTGCAGCATAGAAGGCTGAATGAAGATGTAAGATAGCATTTACCAGTCTTGGGGTTAAAGCAAAATTAAAAAGTGACTTATGTCAAGCCATAAAAGAATCTTTTCAGGTAAATCTCCTAGTATTGTTGATTTTTTTAAAAAGCCTTTGAAAGATTAAGGACACCAAAAATAGAAGAGAAAGTCACAAAGCCTAAACTGGTAAACATCTGATGTTTTTCAAATGATAAGTTCCTGTGTTGTTTTATGTGTGTATTCAAATACTATTACTTAATTTGCAAACTGAAATGTGCATTTTTCTTGCTTTTGTAATATGACATTTGAAAGAAGGCTTAAAGTCTTAGCCCCCTCCCCTCAAAAAAAAAGATCATTTACAGTGTATAAATACTTCAGTGTTTATGAATAGGAAAAGATTACAATTGCATTTTAAAATCAAACAAAGTCATTAAAACCACCATCAGATATGTTATTCACAACATTTTACAATATTAAAATTAGCAAAATGAAAGAGAAGTCTAAACCTGGCTTTAAAAAATATTTGCTCTCATTTTAAATTTTCAGCATGCATCCTGTCTCTTAAAATGCATGGAAACTTATTTAGTCTTTAGATTTCATGCATTTTCCTCCAAGTTCCACAACAAAATTTTGAAGTAAATGTATGTATATTTGTGATAAAAAAGAAAAATTAAGTAGGTATAAAATTAGTGAAAAATGTTTTTCCCTAAAACCTACCAGGTTCTGTGTTCATGCAGTACATTTCCAAAAATAACCTCATACAAAGAATATCATGCTTGAGAAAAAGTATTCTTCTTTGTGCTTTAAGAAATTTAGTACAAAAATTTTACTGATACAGACATTTTCCAAAAGTATGCAATTCTAGCACTCTACGGGAAAAGCAGTGACTGGGTGCTAAGTTAATGGTTATACTATTAAAAGCTTTGAATTAGTACATATATATATATATATACATATATATATATATATATATATATAAAGTATGTGTGTGAATTTATATATATAGGCACACACACACACACACACACACACACACACTAAAACAGGCAGCTTCAAGGGGTGGTGGGTGCCCCACCCAGGATATCTTGAAGATGAGGCTGAAGGCCCACTTGAGAACATCACAGAGATTGCTTGATTTTAGGTTCAGGCTGGAGGAGATGGCCTTTCCTACTGTGACACTGAGAGTGCCAAAACAAAACAAAGCCCAGATGTCTCCTTTTAGGGCTTATAAGTGGGGAGGGGAGGATGGTAGACATGGAGTGTAAGGTTTAATTTTTATTTATGTTGGACAATGTCCAGTACTTTTTCTAGCTTTTTACCTTCGCAAGCAAAGCAAAGCACATATGTTGTTGCTGTTCAGTCATATTCAACTCTTTGTGACTCCATGGACCATCATGCCAATGCTATCCATGGGGTTTTCTTGGCAAGGACATAGAGTAGTTTGCAATTTCCTTCTTTAGTGGATAAAGGCAAACAGAGGTTAAATGAATAACCCAGGGTCATACAGCTAGTAAGTGTCTGGAACCATATTTGGACTCAGGTCTTCCTGACTCCAGGCCCAGTACTCTATCCACTGAGCCACCTAGCTGTCTCAAAGAACTAGCATAAGTTTCCTCATGCATTAATGCTATATGAAGAAAATAATTAATAATAATTTATTTCATAGTTAAATTTTTTGTTTATTTTTAAACTAAGTTCAATGCAGTGTTTTATTTCCAGTACTGCTGAGCTTTAGCACTAATTAATTAGGGTGGGAGGGTTTCTTCACCTCCATGGACTCACCTACCAACCACTACAAAGAGAAAAGGTTCTCTAAATTACCTTTGCAGGTAAGAAACAGATAACAGATTAGTGCTCAGATTGAAAACCATAGGCTATCTACAGGTAAAGCAGCAGATACTGTTCAAATATATCAAACCCGAGAGGATTTTTTTAACCAACTAAAAAGAATATTACTGCTTGAAAATAAAAATGCATTCTGACTTTGCCTGGGTTTAATACTTGCATTGTCAGCTAGGACACTTTTCTTCCCACCACAAAGGTCAACCTGAGTGAAATTAGGGTCCAATTGTGTTAGCCACGAGCTATCATTCCACCGCATTAAAATGTCAGCAACCCTTTCTCTTAATCCTTGAACAAGCCCTCTGAAAGTTTCTGTCTAAGGATTGAAATGAGTCAGAAATCGGAGTTGAACCTGTTCTCCCCCCCACCTCCTCCAAAATAAAAGGGTGGGGTGGGATCTGGCCAAGCACCATACTTAATCATTGAGACAACAAAATGGCTTGAGTCTGGTGGCATTCCACCATCTCCAAGCTCTTATTCAGGTATCTTCAAAAAAGATAACTTGTCTTAACTAGGTTAGGCCTTGACAATGGAGGTAGAACTTTGCTCATTTGCCACTGGGATTTGCAACACGTTATATTTGAATGGCTAAATTAGAAGCTTGAGTATATCACTGTACAGTTTACAAAGCCTGTTCTCTCCTTTGATATTCACAGTCACTCTGTGAAGTAATACCAGTGTCATTACAGAAGAAGAAACTGAGGCTCAGAGAGGTTAAGTGATTTGAACAAGTCACAGCTCGTAAGTGGCAAGGCTGGGGCTTGAACCTAGGTTTCCTGATTCCAAATCTAATACTTTTTTTCATATACTATAATACTGGAGAGAGAAGAGAGAGAGAGAGAGAGAGAGAGAGTGAGAGGGAGAGAGAGAGAGAGAGGGAGAGAGGGAGAGAGAATTTACTCAGAAGGAGGTAATTTGTTTTATAATGCTTCAGAAGGGAGGAGGGCTCTCTAAACATCTGAGCACTGGTTTCAATTTTAAAGTTTGCCAATGCCTTCCAAAAATATAGAGCCCAGAACTGAACACAATATTCCAAATGCAGTGTGACCAGGTAGATCATCACTGAATATTTTCAAGAAGATATGTGACCAATTGAATATGTATATACATACACACACATACACACACACACACACACACACACACACACACACACACACACCCAGAGTGCCTAGAGTGCTGGTCCTGGAATCCAGAGAACCAGAGTTCAAATCTGGCCTGAAACACTTACTAGCAGTGTGACTCTGGGTAAGTCCCTTAACCCTATTTGCCTCAGTTTTTCATCTGTAAAATGATCTGGAGAAAGAAATGGCAAATCACTCCAGTATCATTGCCAGGAAAACTTCAAATGGGGTCATGAAGAGTCAAACACAACTGAAAAACAACTCAACAACAACATATATGTATATGTGTACATAAAAGCACATGTTTGAAGTTAAGGCAGATAGACACCATGCTAAGGACTGAAAATACAAAGAAAGGCAAAAGACAGCCCTTTCTTTTAAGGAGTTTGAAGTCTAATGGGGAAGAAAACATGGAAACAACTATATCAAAACAAGCTATATGTAACAGGATAATAAAGGGTATAGAGGAAAGGCTCTAAAACTGGAAGGACCAGGAATGATTTGCTGTAGGTAAGATTTTAGCTGAGACTCAAAGGAAGTCTTGAAAGCCAGGAGTCAGAAATGAGCCAGATACGGGCGTCAGCTGGTGAAAATATCTGTAGCAAGACTTCTTAATCTTTTTTGTGTCATTAACCCCTTTGGTGAAATCTATGGCTCCCTTTTCAGAATAAGACTTGTAAAGGCACAAAATAAAACACAGGATTACAAAGGAAACAAATTACGTTGAAATACAACAATACCAAAATATTTGGAAACAAATTTACAGAGCCCAGATTAAGAACCCCTGACTTCTACAGTTTTCCTATGGCCTACCAGTCCAGTAATCCCATCAAAAAAGGAAATAAAGTTAGTCTGGAATGACTTGTCCTTTTAATGACATGTTGGGTTTTATGATCGCTATTGCGAGTGTTCATCTTTAATGATACTTTTCTAGAACCTTTCCAGTTTACTGGCCTATAATTTGCAGACTCCATCTACTCTCTTTTTGGCTGAAAAGCAGAGCCATTTTTCATTCTCCAGGGCACCTCTTCCATTCTGTGTCATCTTTCAAAGAATACTAACAAATGTGTCAAGGAATTGTACTTTTTTTTTCTTTATATTAATACTAATTCCTTCCAATCTGGCGACTCAAACCCAAAAAGGGCAGAGAGGTGCTCTCTTCCTATCCTCTCAATTATCCTGTGTTTCTAAGACCATAAAAAAAATCCTTTTTCCAATGAGTATTAAGCTATTAAACTTCCTATTCTATCAATGAATGTCAGTCTCGAGAAAAACTGGACACTATTTAACCTCGTTGCCTTTCTCTAGGACCTGCTTCTTTATTTGCCCAGTCCCCAGACTCTCAACTCTGACAATCATCTTTTTCCCTTTTAATTTTTCATCTTAAATGGTAGGATTCAGTCTCTTGCAAGGGAGTGAACTTGGACTAGCCAGAGCTAAAACCAACTCTGCCACTGTTTGATTCTGAACAAGGCCAAAAGAAGCCGAGGTTGACACTATTATGACTGACAGCTTCTGAGCTTCTTTCAACAGAGGCAAAGTATCCAGAGAGAGACAGTCTAACACAGTAGATAAATAGCTGGCCTTCGAGTCAGGCTACATGTCCCACCTCTGCCATATGCTGGCTTTGTGACCCTAGATAGATCATTTAACATCTCAGTGCCCCAGAAACTCTCTAAAGTAATAAAAGTGTCTTACTGGGAACTCTTTACTCCAACTAAATCTCAGATACTCTCACAAACAAACAAACCAGTACCCATCAGGAAAAAGGGTTGTAGTTCCACTGTTATCTGCCTTAGCAGACTTCATCTAGAGTATTATGTTGAATTCTGATTACAGAATTACAGAAAATTACAGAAAAGTTATTGATAAGTTGGAGTTTATCCCTAAGAGGGCAACCAAAGTGGTGCTAGAGCTAGAGGCTACTTCATTTGTCAATTCGCTGAAAGAACAGAGGATGTTTTACTGAGAACCTTTCTTTTTTGGCTGGAGGTGGGGGTGGAGCAGAGAGGAAGTTAGGAAGGGGAAGGATGGATAGAAGGAGGCTTTTTTACTGCTGTCTTCAAGAATTTTAAAGGCCGTCATGTAAGATAAGGATTTGACTTATTCTGAAGAAATATTCCAGTGGATGTTTAGCCATTTCAGAGAAGTAAATAGAGGTATCTCAAAATGGAGTGAGATACCTCAGAACATAATGTTTCCCATCCCCAGAGGGATAGGGGAGAAGGGATTCCTTTTGAGGCAAAAGGCTGGATTAGATGATTTCTGTGATGCTGTCTGAATTCTAAGGCCTTGTCTAAACCTTGCCTTCCATTTCTATGTAATGACAGAGTTGTACTAGAATGGTCTACTGCTTCACGTTCTTCTAAAATGCCTTCTTACTCCACCACTTTGTTTCCAAGGTCGCTCCTAACACTCCTCGTCTTAGATTTTCCTTTTTAAAATTATATTAACTGAGTTTTGGATTAGGTCAGGAACTTCGGGAAACTACAGTCCTCTTTAAGATCATAAAGGAGCCATTTAGTGCAGTGAAGCTGGAGTGTACTAAACACTGCTAAGCTGTCTAATGCTGCTTCCCAAAATGCCTGACTTATTCCCATGAAGCAAATTATCTATACTAAGAACTATGGCTCATTGTCAACATTTGTTTAGTTCCTTGAACGATATATTACCTCCTCTACTCTCTACACTGATGTGATTAAGAATACATACTACACTGTGGCAACATTGTCAAATACCCTTCCTCCCCTCCCCCATAATAATAATTCAAATATTCATAATGCCTTAAAGCTTATAAAACACTTTTTTCTCACAGCAATCCTGTGAGGTAGTTATTATCATTATTTTCTGTATTAGGAAAGGGTGAATCAGAGGGTTGAAGTGACTTGTCTAAGATCATACAGCTATCTAGTGATTTTTAAGCTTAGCACATTGCTTGGCACATCATAGGTGCTTAATAGGTTTTTATTGAGTGACTGACAGAGATTCAAACACCTAGGTCCCTGAACACCAAGTTTAGGTCTCATTCCACTAGACCACGTTGCCTCTCATGCAAGACGTTATTTGCAATGCAGTCTGTGTATAATACAAAACTGAGCTTTGGAGCCCATCAAGCTGAGGGTCACCCCCATAACCATTATGTCCATCTGCCCCAATTGTACAGTTGAATATGTGCCATTCTCTTTTTTGTAAATCTTTGTCTCTCACAGATGCCTACTTTAAAATTGCATGCTCCCAGGGGGCAGGGGCTGTATTCATTTACCCTACTTTGGGACATGCTCAATCCAGTGATGGGGGTGGTGAGGGGGGGGGGAAGAGAGGAGAGCAGGAAGAGAAAGACAGAGACAGAGACGGCGGTGGGGGGGGAGAGGGAGAGAGAGAGAGAGAGAGAGAGAGAGAGAGAGAGAGAGAGAGAGAGAGAGAGAGAGAGAGACAGAGAGACAGAGAGACAGAGAGACAGAGAGATGGAGAAACAGAAGAAAAAAGAGAAAGAGAATATAAGAGGTGAAGTTTTTGTTGTTGTTTTTTGTTGTTGTTTTTAAAATTTCAGTGGCTAGTTTCTTATTCCTAATTACACTTTTACAGTGTTTCGGGAAACTTCATTCTCAGCCATCTGCACAGGGGAAAAACCTGATTAGTCTATCACTTTTAGGTCTTAGGGTAATAGCTGCTTTTACCTTCCTAGTTTGAGTCACTACATTTGCAAAGCCTTAAATCTGTCAATTTGGCACTGACTTCTATCATATGCATATTAATAGGGATGATAACCACAACATCAGTGATTTGGGACTTTATAACTGAGTTATTTTCCATAAGGGCTAGTGCCTAGTTGGCTTGAGAGTCACACAAATATTGCAAAAGATTTTTCTTTTAAGATTTCTCTTCTAACTTAACCAGCAATATTTGGGGCTAGAAAGAAGGACCTATAAATTATTGCTCTGTCAGGTTCATAATGGCCTTTTCAACCTGAGTGTCCTTATTTGACAAAAGAACAGAATTTCTCACATTGAGGACAACAAAACTAAGAAAAAGTTATAAGTTGAAAATTGTGATTCTGTAAAAATAATACTTTTTTGGGATGCAGTAAATGTTAGAGTAATGCGATAATATGGAATCCCCCTAATGTTGACTCATCGTTATATGTTTTTCTAAGAATTAAAAAGAAAAGTTTTACTTAATTTAATAAAATTGACCTCCTTTTAAGCAAGGCAAAACTGGTCATTTTGAGCCTTGTAATTTTTGCATTATACCTGTAGGTCTTTGCTTGTTTCACATCAGGCTGGAATTTTTTCATTGTCAAATATTTTTTTTTTAAAGCAGCTTGTTTTCAATATGCCACACCAAGGTTAGAAAGCCTGCTAGCTACCTTAAACAATTTTATTTGCTGACTTTATGGTTGTTATTGTAAAACAGCAGTTGCTCCATCAAATTATTTGAATGCACTAAAAGTACTCTTTAACACTTTCCTGATTTGTATTATTCCAAATATTTGTATTGTCATTGTTTTGTTTTTTAAATGAATTGTCAGCCATGGAAATTCATACGAAGAGAAAATATATCCTGAGTATATTTGGGTCAGTTCAGATACTTATTAACCCTAAATTCACCCCAAATATTACTGTTTCATCTATTCTGTTTTTATTTGGAAAATAAGTATAGGCACAGAGCTTTAGGCCAAATAAAACAATTTGTCACTCAGAGGAAAATAGATAGTCCCAGATGACTATATATAGCCTCCAAACTTCATTGTGTACCATAATAAATACAACTACCAATTATTTAGGACTCTCAGGCTTATTTCCCACCACAAGCCTGTGAGGTAGGAAGTGCAAGTATCATTATCATCATTTACAGATAAGTTAACTGAATCCCAAGAAAGTGAAGTCAGTTTCTGAGAGTCAGTCATAGCGAAGTGTAGGAGCCATTCCTTAAACCATCTACTTGACCCTTCCCACCACACCACCTTGACTTGAACACAGTACAAAACACATTAAATTCCTGCTGTCAGAAAACTCTAAACAATGGGGGACCTTAAATCATTTTTTTGCTCTCTGGACTGAGGAAGCCTTGACTTCACTTTTGCTAGACAGTTCAGCATTTTTGCTATATGTACCACCTACACACCTAACACTTCACTGATAATCCTATGCCATTTTCCCCCAAACACAATGGAAAGTTAATTGAATGTTTTATGCTTTAGCAATATCAAAGAAATGAAAAGAATGTTGGTTTCAACCATATTTCAATAATAAATGCATTAATTTTTACCTTTTAACTGACACTTGTACTAATTTCCTTAAATGCTCTCTTTTGCTCCCTTTTGATCTGTCTGGCTTTGTCGGGGCTGATGATGAGGACTTACTTCAAATGCAAAAAGATTAGCTCTCTTTCCTTTAATAGCACAATTACAGCCCGTGTGATGTCTAAATCATGAAAGATATCAGGGACAGACTTCTAAAGTCGCATCAGTTTATTACAAAAGTGGCAGTAATAATTTTAATTACTTTCCTTTACAAAAGATATCAAAATTGCTCTAATTACCTAGTGGCATTCAGGAATTGTTGGGAGGAAGAGGTGGTTGGGGGGAGGAAATTTAGTTGTCCTTTTCTTAAATTTGACTTAAGCAACCATTTTAGGGAGAACCACAGAATAAAAAGTACAGTAGTGATATGTCTTAACCCTGACCCACTATTTCAAAGACAGTCTATACAGCCACAGGTATGCAAAATTCACAAATTATATAATACTTGAGATATATCTAATACTATATCTAATTACATTTATGGCTTATTATTTAAAACCCATTAGATATAAGGAACGAATTTTCTTTATTTTCTCAAATATACAGTGTTTAAGTTTGACAGAAAAGGTTAAAAAGACCAGACTTCTCCATCATATAAACAATTATTTTGCACACCATCTTTACCATCCAAACCATAATTCAAAACAAATGGTTATGGTTGCATTTTTATGCTTAAAGAATAATATAACTATATTTAAGATATTTAAAATTTATCATAGAAAGGGAAAAAAGACAGAGAATGAAAAAAGAGATCCATATACACTTGCACATAGGTAAAATTAAGTCCACGAAAAATGAGAAACATTGATCTCAGAAGAGAAAAGACCAGCTCTAATACATTTAGGTTCATCGGAGATAAACTGAAGCAGTCTGACCCATTGTCAGCCTATTTTAAGATGAACATGTGTTAAATTCTGTTAAAAAATGTAGCACTTAAACTTTGGCAATGAAACAATAAATTTTTACATGACTCGAATAAAATCCTATTGAATTAAAAAAATTAAAAGCTGTGTGAAATAAACACTTTCTAAAAACATTTCTGAAAGATGCAATGTTCTGGCAAAATTACATACTTTCAAGCAAGAGTAAATATATCAGTTCAGAATTTAGAAAACTGCCTAAAACCAGGATAATCTTGAGGAGATTGCGTTTGAATAGCTGAAAAGGACATTACTCAGGTTCCCTTCATGAAGGAATTTTCTGACCACAGATTTATTAATTAAAAAAATGATCCTAATAAATCGTTCTTGCCTTAAAAAGAATTCGTCAGAAATACAAGAATCAGGTAAGTATGTCATACCAGAGTGTAATTTAAAGTCATTTTTAGTAAATCTGTTAATTTTTTCTAATCCTCAGTTTTAGAAAATGATGATTATAAAAAAGCTGTGAACTGAGTGAAAAACTCTTTTCTCACTTAATGATACTTAGCTTTAAGTGATATAACATAATGCAAATTGCTTTGCAAACCTTAAATCACCATGTAAATAATAGCTGCAAAGATCAAAATGGGAAAAACCTTATTTTCACAAAGGAAATATTTGAGCTGAAAAAGCAAACTAGTTAGCTGGGGAAGGAAAAGGACAATTTAAGCTAAACTATATGTCATTTAAAGCCCAATTTTGCTGACTAATATTGACATGGGATTCATCAACCAGATAGGTTTTATGCCAAGTCAGGGGAAGGAGCTTAGAAGGGCATTAGCCATGAGCTTTGTGCCATCTCTTTCAGTACGCCTTTCCTGTGCCCTTAAAGCCAAAAATAGCACCTGGCTACATTCATTCCTTCAACAAATAGGTGCACCATGAACTTACACCATTTCTTTGTGTCATTTATTTGTGTATGTGCCACATACTTCCCCTACCCCTCAGTAAGCTCCTTAGGGAGCAGAAACCCTGTTGTTTTTAATTGTGGTATTGGTGGCACTTAGCGATGTGCCTTGTACATAATAAGTACTCAATAAACAGTTGCATTTTAATTGTTCAAAACAAATCTTTTATATACATCTTCAATACTTGCTTTGGTTAATATCAACTTTTAGGAGTTTAAATTTTAACAATAACAAAGTTATGCTATTGATTTTCTCCAGCATATAAGTAGAAAAGAGAAAACAAAGTCAATGAGACAGAGACTGGGACACAAAGAGAATATACTTTATTTTTTTCTAAATCAGTTCCGCAAATATTGCACATACTAGCAAAAGTAAATATGACCTCAAAAAGACACAAAGGTTCAAAAGCCATCAACTATTTCAAAGGTTGATAAACTCAACCAAAAAGTACAATTAGGAATGAACTGGCCTCCCTTCTTGGCATCATAAATTCACGCACAAGAGCTCTTGGAAATGAATATAATACAGCCTTAATGGTGTCTTGGTGGCCATTTAATGGCTCACCCGCTACTAACATGCTCCTTTTTCTATATTAATAACTGCTCCAAATGATGTGTCTTTTCATATTAGCGTGCTATTCTGTCAGCAGTTTGAGCCTGATGGAAAAAAGATTGTGAGGCAGAGGAGTCTTTGCCAAAATTGGGAATGTGTGACACCGCAAGAAAGACATCGTCAAGAGCAGTTGCTAATTTATTTTAAGTGCCCCCTGAGTTTTTAATTTATCTGAAAAAATAAATACATAAATCCAAAGCTCCCTGTGCCAGCCCACCCCAGCACCAACAGTGGTGTGGTCGTTTGGAGGAGGCGGTATCTGTTGCCAGAGAGAGGTGTCAGAATGTTCAGCCAACAAAAACATCTCATTGACTGAACATTTCTGATTATATATATGATATAGATACATATATATTTATAAAAGGATATATCACATTTGTATACAGCCGACCTTTCCTTTTCCTAACTTGGCTAGTGATGCACATGCTAAGTGTTTTTTAATCAGTCTATAATACCAAGCAGAACTGGTGGCTTCTTAAAACATGGATTCTGGTTTGGAATGTTATCAGTCGAGTTTGGAAATTCATTATCAAAGTGAGGAGCACAGTGAATGCTATAGTTTCATGAATATGCAGATTGTGTTTATTTAAACATTTTTTATTACACTTTGTGTTTTTCTAAATTGGGTCATCATTTTCAATATAATTGGAATGTGATGTGTGTCCTGTTTTCCTTAAAAAGCCATCTGGTTCACTTTACACACTCAGACTCCAAATTCTTTGTTGTAATATTGGTCCCCAAATGTACCCTTACATTTTAATTTATACTTGATTTTAAGAGGCAAGATATAGTGGTCAGAACACTGGACTTGGAGGCAGAAGAACCGGGTCCCATTCCTCGGCCCACCGCTTACAAACTATGTGACCCTGGATAAATTATTTCATTCCTCTGGTCCTCAGTTTCCTCATCTGGAAAATTTTTTTGAAATTTCCAAGATCTATGATTTCAGCATTTTGACCACTCTTTCCACCTGTAAAGACCACGACCCTCCACCCCTTAGTAAACTATCTTCGAAAGTTGCTGTTAGAAAAATAAAATCAAACAATAAGTATTTATTAAGCACATCCTATTTGAGAGATGTCTAAGTGGTAGGGATACAAATACACAGAATGAAACAATCCCTGCTCATAAGTATCTTACATTCTAACAGGGGAGACAACAAGGAGATGTAGAGATAAAGATACACATATACATGTGGATAGATATATAGAAACAGATATAGATGACATAGGCATCTAGACAGAGATGATACAGCTATAAACATCTTTGTAGATAGATAACAACAACAGACATACGTATGTATGTATATATACACATATATGGTATACACACATAAAATAAATTTAACAAGAAGAAAAGAAAAGAAAAAATAGTCACCCAGTGGCTAACCTTCTGGTGATTAGCCCTAAGCACTTCGCTACATTAGCCTATGAAGACAGAAGCCCCATCTGTTGCCAGGCTTATGCCTGAAGCCTTCCCAGCTTTATGGGACCTGAAAGAATGTGTGCTCTACTGGCACAATCTTTGAAGAGCCCACAGTCACCTCCACATCAGAATGAGATATTGGGGGAGATTTTAGTGCAATTGTCTATAAAATAAATATAATACTACCTACCTTGCTGATTGTTGTAAGAATGAAATAGTATAAGGGATAGGAGAGGGCTCCATAACTTTAAGACTCCATAAATGCAAGTTATTATTATTTTAGTATGTTGTGTGAAATCTAATATACTTATGGCCCCGGTAAAGCAAAGCATTGATCTTTAATGTCATGATAATTCTTAGGAGATGAATCTTTAGTAAGACTTGAGAAAACAGTAGAAGGCAAATCTATTGAACACAAGCAAGAAATAAGTTCCTGAAGTATATGCAACAAAAACCAATGATGAAATTTCAGGACAGTAGAAATACATACGTAGAAATCTTCTCTCTCCCACAAAATTGCAAACTTTGAGGACAGGCACCTTGTCTTTTACTCGTCACAGAAGCCCAATGGGGTCTAACACTGATTAACCTACAGTAGATAGTTAATAAATACATGTTACAATTTTAAAAATTACTGTCATAAAATTATTTTCCAACTGTACAACATCTTATAAGTAAAACATGGATTGTTAGAACTCAAAGGACATTGGAAATCATATATAAAAGGTGCTTTTCAAGTACAAAGTGCTAGAGAAATATAACGTATGATTATAATTCCTACTACAGGTTGATTTTTTCAAAAGGATTACATGAGCAGGATCTGCCCTCCTCCATGCTTTTGCTTGATTATGCCTTTCACGAAGAGAAGAAATCTGGACTAGAGTAAAAAAATCTTGCTTTTTGGTTGTGTTTATTCTAGGAACCATAATTTTAAAAGTCAAAACAAATGATAGCAGTGTGCCTGCAGACTTTTGTACAATATAGCATTTCTACATAGATGCAGGAAGTAGCATTTGGTTTTCTCATTGTGACGCCCCTCCGGATCTGTCCAAAGTTCTCAGATTTGTATAATGTTTTTGCCTTTTTTAATTTTTATTTTTTGAGATGCTTTGTGGCGTTGCTTTTATTTGTTTTAAATAAACATAGGTCTTTATAATTAGTACTTTGTATATGTTGTTCTTTTTTCCTCACTTCATTAATCTTTAAAGATGAATTTAATTAGAATACAGGGATAGGGACTGGACCTGTGATTATATACACGGATATATACGCAGACACATATATGTGTGTATATGTTTATGTGTGTGCGCATGTATATATGTACACACACATATACACATACACATACACACAGATATACATCTCCCAGATGAGACCACTCCCTCTACCAATGCTAGTCCAGCACCTTCTCTGTAACTTAATTATATATCCATAATAGCTAACATTTATTTATTAGGCTAAGGTTGGCAAAATAGTTTACAAATATCTCATTTTATCTTCTCAATAATAGTAGGTGCTAATGTTATCCCCACTTTATAGATGAAAAAACTGAGGCAGGCAAAGGTTAAGTGACTTTCTGGGCCACACAACTAATAAGAGTCTGAAGCTGTTTTAATTGGGTCTTCTTAAGTCTAAGCTGTGGCACTCTGTCCACTGTGCCACAAGCAGCCTAGAGAACTGCCTACAACATAGAGAGCTCAAATGCTTTGGTCACGCAAACAGCATGTATCACAAGGAGGACTTTTAGAATCCAGATCTTTCTGATTTCGGGGCCTTCAAGTCTTTCTATCTATTATGCTATATTTCATCTCTATTTGAATATCTTTTTTACTAATTAAGGGGAAAAATAGAATTTTATTTCTGAAGAGGGAGGCCAGCTACCTTCTCCTCCCCTCAGGATTTTAGGGATTAAGGAAGTTTTTCTGTAATGCTGACATCTTGAGCCCCAATTCTGGTAAGTTCCCTCCACAGTTAGCTTCCAGTGATTAGCACCCCAGTTCAGTCAGAAGACCGAGGTTCAAATCTGGGCTTTACCACTATGGGATACTGAACAAATGATTTCATTTTTCCAAGTCTTAGGTTCATCATTTGTAAAATATGGGGATTTTGTTTTTGTTTGGTCATGTCTGACTCTTTATGACCCTATTTGGAATTTTCTTGATAAAGATCCTGGAATGGTTTACCATTTCCTCCTGCAGCCCATTTTACAGATGAAGAAGCTGAGGCAATCAGAGTTAAGTGACTTGCCCAGTTTCACATAGCTAATAATGTCTGAAGCCAGATTTGAATGCAGGAAGATGACTCCAGGCCTGGCACTCTGTCCACTCCACCACCTGGCTATCCTTAGGGATTGTACTAGACTGTTTCTAAGGGCCCTTCCATCTCTAAACACACCAGACTCAACTTCTATCCTGTCCTCATGATATTCCTTTATTCCCTTGCTCATCAGGTTCCCTATGCCTAGAATTCCCTTTACCTATCTATACCTATTGACATCTTTGCCAGAGTAATGTGTATGCTGTGTATGCCCTTCTGTGTATCCTGTGTATGCCCTTCCATCCTTTGACCATTTGTGATCTAGCTCTTGGGCTTATTGGGGATCACGGTATGAGCCTCTAATTCTAGCCATATGTAACGCAGAGCTAAAGGGCTTTCCCTTTGTGATAATGAAGCAATCTCCTTACTGTCCACTGAGCAGTAAGAGTCAGTGACTCAGCAAACCTTTAAATAGAGAGGCAGTTCACCGCAGCTCTCTTTTCTCCTCCTGGGGTTGAACAGGTGAATTCTTGTAAAAGGAAGTTATATGAGATCTTGCTGGGAAAATGGAGTACAGTTCCTTTGCAGAGGGTCTTGGATATCAGGCAAAGGAATCTGAAGTATCAGGTAGGACTAGTGAAGCATGTAAGCCCCTGCTTCATAAAGTCATAAAATATTGTTGAAAAGTAAGTTATAGTTACTGCTGCCTTCTGGTAGAGGAGGCAGAGCATATGCAAATGACTAACAGCATGAGGGAAAATGCTAGAAAAAAGATACCGCATTCTGGAGATGGGGTGGAGGGTGTATGATGAAGGTCATTGGAGAAATCAGAAAAGTTTTCAGGGTGATTACAGCTAAGGGTTCCCTCAGAGGATGGTAAAGATTTGAACAAGCAGAAAAGAGAAGTCAGTCAGTCAACTAGTATTTATTACTGTTATTTACATGTATTTATTATATTAATTATGTTTATTTTATCTATTATATTTATGCATAATATATAATATAATGCTTATTATGTTATATATTTATTATGTTTATTTATTATTATCACCTATGTACCAGGCATCATGCTAAGCATTGGGAATACTTTAAAAAAAAGAAAAAGAAAGAAAATGCCTTCTCTCAAGGTTCTCTTTTAGGCGTCAGAAAGATGTAGGACATAGTAACAGAAGGCTGCATGGTCCAAATTGACTGGAACATAGAGCCAATAGGGAGGGGGTTCGAGGTGGGGTGAGGTGGAGAGATAGGTAAGATAAGGAAATAGGGTGCAAGAGGTGAAGGGAGTTTGCCAATGTCACAGAGCGGTAAGTAGTGGATTAGGGAGATCGACTTATATAGACTGTTCTCTCGCCACGTTTCCTCCTGCCTGGAGTCAGGAAGACCTGAGCTAAATGCAGCCTCAGACACTTCCTAGCTGTATGACCCTGGGCAGATCACTGAGCCTCTATTTACCTCATTTTCCTTGTCTGTAAAAATGAGGATAATGATAGGACCTACCTCCTGGGCTTGTTATGAGGATCAGATGAAATAATAATAATAATTGTAAAGTGCTTCACACAGTGCCTGGCACATGGTAAGAGCTGCGGAAATGTCAGCCATCATTGCTGTTATTATTATATTTGAAAACCTGGGTTTTTGTTTAGCTGAGATATTAGTGTCTATTAATCCCTACTGAATTTCATCTCAGATATCCTAGCCCATCAAGATTGTTCTTTTTGATTCTGACTCTAACTTCACTTTTTCATCTACCATTTCAATGTTTTGTTTTCCTTGGTTAAACATTCCACATCCCTTAGATACTTGTCCTAATACATTTGATTAAAAAAACACATAGTTTATTATTTTTTTAACAAGTTTTTATTTTTTTAATCTGTCCCTACCCCTCCCTCTGATTAAAAAATTAAAACCCTAGAAACAAATTCTTCAATATATATCTATATAGTTTGACAAAAATGAATTCTTGAATTAGCCATGTCTGACCTTGGAGGTCTCTCCCTGCATTTTAAGTGCATCACCTCTCTGACAAGGAGGTGAATGGCATGTTTTATCACAATTCTTTTAGATTTATGGTTTATTATTTCAATGATCTGAATTCAAAAGTTTTTTTAAGAAAAATAATTTTTCTTTACAATGTTATCATTGTATTGTTATTTGCACTGCTCTGAATCAGTTGCTAAAGGTCTTTCTAGTTTCCTCTGAAACTGTCAATTTCCCACAATAATAATTAATTGTTTTCACATATCACAGTTTGTAGCCATTCCACAACAGGATACTCTCCCCACATCCTACTTAGCTACCATGAAAAGTGGTGCTAGAAATATTTTTGTGTATAGAGAACCCTTTTTCTCTTTCTTTGATTTCTTCGAAGTGGAGGCATAGTAGTGGTATGGGTCAAGGGGCATGCACAGTTTAGTAACTTTGGGATGCTAGTTCCAAACAGCGTGATGGAAAGGCTGGTCACACTTCAACCAATGTACACATGACTTGTTGATTTTTAACTCTGAACAATTGTTATAAGCCACTTTCTCCATAATACCCTTTGCTTAGCATTATTTTTTCTTTTTTAATAATGTTTTATTTCTCCAATTACATGTAAAGACAAATTTTAACATTCATTAAACAAATTTAATTCTGAATTTTTCTCCTACCCTCCTATGTTCCCTCCCTAATATGGTAAGCAATTTGACATAGGTCATATATGTACAATCACATAAAATGTATTTCCATATTAGTCATGTTATGAAAGGAAGAAACAGACCAAAAGGAAAAAATAAACACACAGAAAAGGGAAAATAGTATGCTTCAATCTGCATTCAGACTCCATCGGTTATTTCCCTGGATGTGGATAGCGTTTTCTATCATGAGTCCTTTGGAATTGTCTTAGATCATTACATCGCTGAGAAGAGCTAAATCATTCATAGCTGAACACCACACAATGTTGCTGTTACTGCGTACAATGTTCTCCTGGTTCTGCTCATTTCACTTTGCATCACTTAGTTCATATAAGTCTTTCCAGGATTTTCTGAAATCTGGCTGCTCAGCATTTCTTACAGTACAATAGTATTCTATTACATTCACAAGCCACAACTCGTTCATCTATTCCCCAATTAATGGGCTTCTCCTCGATTTTCAATTCTTTGCCTCTACAAAAAGAGCTGCTATAAATATTTTTGAACATATAGGTCCATTTCCCTTTTTTATGATCTCTTTGGGATGCAGGGTATGCACACTTGGGTAGCCCTTTGACATAGTTCCAAATTGTTCTGCAGAATGGTTGGATCAGTTCACAACTCTGCCAACAGTGCATTAGTGTCCCAGTTTTCCCACATCCTCTCCAACATTTATCATATTCCTTTTCTGCCATATTAGTCAATCTGATAGATATGAGGTAGTACCTCAGAGTTGTTTTAATTTGTACTTCTCTAATCAACAGTGCTTTGGAGCATTTTTTCATGTGACTATAGATAGCTTTTGCTCAGCATTATTGATTGCTATAGAAAGTCATGAGGGGGCAGCTAGGTGGTGCTGTGAGTAGAGCACCAGCCCTGGAGTCAGGAATACCTGAGTTCAAATCCATCCTCAGATACTTGACAAGTCATGAGACTGGGATAATTTGTTAGTTTACAAACTCATGATCTCTAATTGGAAACCCTCTAGTTCTAATTGGCATATTTCTTCAAAGTGGTAACTCAAAGCTTTTCCATTTTCATTCTCCCAGCTCTAACTTTGACCTTTTCTATTTTATTAGGGAATCATTGAGACCCTTAACTTTCCTTCCTCTGAATTTCCAAATCACTAGGTTCATCCCATTGTTGGAGTTACCCTCCTCCTTATCAAAGCTAAACTATCTACTTGTATCCCTGATCCCATTCCTCCCCCTTTGTTTCCACCAGGATCTGCTTCTCTTATTTCTTAAACTGGTCCCTAGCCGCCAGATTTTTGTTCGTCTGTTTTTGCCAAGAAAAAAATGCCTATGTGCCCAGTTCTTTAAAATAAAAAAAAAATCAAAAGTTTCCAAATCCTTATTTCCAAATCTTTAATAAAAATCTTTACTTGGGTGTTTTACCTTCAGCTCAAAATCAACATATCTAAAACCAAATTCATCATCTTCCCTGTGCAGCTTCTGTCTTCTTGATGCTTACTATCTGTTTAGCCAAATCTGTCTGGGCCTTGACTTGCTCAACTGTCAAACAATGAGGTTGGATTAGATGACTCCCGAGATGCTTTCTAGGGTTCTAGATCTGTGATCTTATAATCTGTATAATGACTCTAGAGCAGGGAACACAATGTAGAATGGAAGTTGATTGCTAGATTTCAGTGAGTTCATGAATCCAGATGGGGAAAAATTACAACTTTATTTTCACTAACATCTGATTGAAATATAGCTTTTCTTATAATTATGGATTTTTAAAAAATATTCTAGAAAGGCTCTATAGGCTTCATCAGATGGCCAAAGTTGTAACAAAAAAACTAAGAACCCCTGGACTAAAGAATCTAAGGTACGTTTCAGCTCTAAATCCTATGGTTATATAGGATAGAGACTGCATCATTGACTTCCTTTTTATGTGGAACTGCCATATTAGGAAATAATAATAAAGATATATGATGCTTTGCAATATGATGAAGTGTGGTATAAGATAATATAGTAATTTAAAGTTTGCAAATAACTTTACATGTTGACTCATTTGATCCTTGACAACCCTGTCAGATATAGTGCTATCATTATCCCCATTTTTATAGAAGAAGAGATACAGAGAGAGGTTAAGTGACTTGACCAGGGTCATATGACTAACATGTATCTGAGACAAGAGTTGAAACACAAGTTTATTTTTATGACTCCAAGTCCCATATTCTATCTACTGCAATCCTGGATGCCTAGAGGAAATCACCTCTACCAATGAAGGTCAAGTGACTTGCCCAGAATCACATAGTCAATATATGTCAGAAACTGAATTTGAACCCACATCTTTCTGGCTCCTAAGTGAACACTATATCTATTATACCATACTGCTGCACTGTGGTGCAGTGGCAAGAACAGTGGTGGCAGAGCCAAGATGACAGAGTAGAGGAAGGAGCTCACCTGAACTCCCCCAAATTCCACTGAAAACCACTTTCAAATGGCACATCAAATTGAAATCTAGAGTGGCAAAATCAAGAAAAGGTTGAGATGAAAAATTTTTCTAGCCCAATACAATTTAGGAGGCCAGCAGGAAGGGTCTGTCACCCAGAGGTGGTGGTCAACCATGCAGAGACAAGTCCAGCAGCAGGCCTTGAAGGCAGCTGCAGCAATGGCAGTGGTGGCTTTGAGAGCTCTCAGCCCACAGATGATAAGGGGGTTAGACAGCTGGTCATAAATAGATTGCAAAGGTATCTTTTCTGGTTGTGGATGCAGAACCCTTTTGCATCACCAATATGTGGTTCCAGGTCATAGTCCCAGGGTGAAGAGGAACACTAGCACTTGTAGCTACAGGGGTACGGGGTCCCTCGAAAAAGTTCCAGGACAGAGAAGAGTGCTTGTGCTTGCTCACAAGGGAGAGAGGGGCCTAGTCTCAGTTCTCTAGCAGCCACAGGAGAGCAGGGACCTGACTCACAGCTCTAGGTCTAAAAGGAGCAATAGTGCTTGTGGCTTCAGGGAAGCAAGAGCCCTGGTCACACATACAAGGAGAAAAGTGCTTGTGATCATTCCAAAGTGGGTAAGGATCCTGGTCTCAGTTCCAAGGCAGAAAGGAAAAATAAAGCTTGAGGCTGCAGAGAAGCAGAGGACCTTGTCACAGCTCTAGGTCCTTCCTGTGCAGACCAGGAGAGCAGTGAACATACCTCTATTTAGATCATGCCACCTTGGAAATATCAAAAACTTATAGACAACTAGAATTAATTCTGAAAACAGCATCCAAAAAAAAAAAAAACCCTGAGGCAGAGCCCAACTTTAACATACAAGTTAAAAGTCAAGAAATAAGGCAGAAAAATGAGTGAACAATGAAAAGAACTTGAACACACAAAGTTACTATGGTGACAGGGAAGGTCAAGGTACAAAATCAGAATACATTATTGTCAAAATAGCTACAAGCAAAAATTTTTAAAGGAAAACATGAATTGGAGATAAGCCCAACAACTATTCTTAGAAGAATTCAAAAAGAATTTTAAAACTCAAATAACAGGGGGCAGAGCCAAGGTAGCAGCTGGAAAGCAGGGACTTGTGTGAGCTCACCCCCAGGTTCCTCCAAAAACCTATAAAAATGGCTCTGAACAAATTCTAGAGCTGCAGAACTCATGGAATAGCAGGGCTCCAGCCCAAGACAGCCTGGATGGTTGCTGGGTAAGGTCTATCTCACCCTGCTGGGAGCTGAGCAGAGAAGGCCCAGCATGGGCTACGCCCAGACCAACCAAACTGGGAGCTGGGCTGAACAGGCCCTAGCTCCCTGAATCAGTGATCTGTTGCAGTTACCAGACTTCTCAACCAACAAACAACAAAGACAACAAAGAAGGTTAGTGGGAAAAGCTGCAGGGACAGAGTGAAAAGAGTTTGCAGTTGGCCACCACCCCGGGGGCAACTGAGGTGGTGCAGCTCTGAGGACAGAACTACAGCTGCAGTTGCTTCTGGCCCCAGGCCCACCTGGTGGGAGGAATTAAGTGGCAGATCAGAGCAGGAGTGCAGAGCCTGCTTAAGATCTGAGTCGCAGACCTGTTGGCAGTTCTTGGGGAAGGAGGAGTGCTGGCGTGGCAGAGCTTGCTGTGTAGAAATAGTTCTGAAAACAAAAGGTCAGCTCCTCAAGCCTGGGACAAAGTACCCTCTACTCTACAAGCAGTCATACCCCAACAAAAGCTCAAGGGTCAAGTAAGTTGCCTGGGAACGTGGCCAGGCAGTGAAAACACACTCAGATTCAGTCTCAGACTTTGGAATCTTTCTTTGGAGACAAAGAAGACCACCAAAACATACAGCAAGAAGAAGCCAACAAAGTCAAAGAGCCTACATCAAAAGCCTCCAAAAAAAACATGAACTGATCTCAGGCCATGGAAGAGCTCAAAAAGGATTTGGAAAAGCAAGTTAGAGAAGTAGAGGAAAAATTGGGAAGAGAAATGAGAGAGATGCAAGAAAACCACAAAAACAAGTTAATGACTTGCTAAAGGAGACCCAAAAAAATACTGAAGAAAATAACACCTTAAAAAATAGACTAACTCAAATGACAAAAGAGCTCCAAAAAGCCAATGAGGAGAAGAATGCCTTGAAAGGCAGAATTAGCCAAATGGAAAAGGAGGTCCAAAAGACCACTGAAGAAAATACTACCTTAAAAATTAGATTGGAGCAAGTGGAAGCTAGTGACTTTATGAGAAGCCAAGATATTCTAAGACAGAACCAAAGGAATGAAAAAATGGAAGACAATGTGAAATATCTCATTGGAAAAACCACTGACCTGGAAAATAGATCCAGGAGAGATAATTTAAAAATGATTGGACTACCTGAAAGCCATGATCAAGAAAAGAGCCTAGATATCATCTTTCAAGAAATTATCAGGAGAACTGCCCTGATATTCTAGAGCCAGAGGGTAAAATAGAAATTGAAAGAAGCCACAGATTGCCTCCTCAAAAAGATCCCAAAAAGAAAACTCCTAGGAATATTGTAGCCAAATTCCAGAGCTCCCAGATTAAGGAGAAAATACTGCAAACAGCCAGAAAGAAACAATTTGAGTATTGTGGAAACACAATCAGGATAACACAAGATCTAGCAGCTTCTACATTAAGGGATGGAAGGGCTTGGAATATGATATTCTGGAGGTCAATGGAGCTAGGATTAAAACCAAGAATCACCCACCCAGCAAAACTGAGTATGATGCTCCAAGGCAAAATATGGATTTTCAATAAAATAGAGGACTTTCAAGCTTTCTCACTGAAAAGACCAGAGCTGATTAGAAAATTTGACTTTCAAACACAAGAATCAAGAGAAGCATGAAAAGGTAAACAAGAAAGAGAAATCATAAGGGATTTACTAAAGTTGAACTGTTTTGTTTACATTCCTGCATGGAAAGATGATGTGTATAATTCATGAGACCTCAGTATTAGGGTAGCTGAAGGGAATATACATACAGAGAGAGAGAGACAGAAACAGAGGGCACAGGATGAGTTGAATATGAACGGATGATATCTAAAAAAAAATAAAATTAAGGGATGAGAGAGGAATATGTTGAGAGAGGGAGAAAGGGAGAGATAAAATGGGGTAAATTATCTCGCATAAAAGTGGCAAGAAAAAGCAGTTCTGTAGGAAGGGAAGATGGCACAGGTGATGAGGAATGAGTGAATCTTGCTCTCATAGGATTTGACCTGAGGAGGGAATAACATACACACTCAGTTGGGTATCTTATCCCACAGGAAAGAAGGAGGAAGGAGATTAAAAAGGGGGGATGATAGAAGGCAGGGCAGATAGGGGGAGGAGGTAATCAAAAGCAAACACTTTTGAAAAGGGACAAGGTCAAGGGAGAAAACTGGATAAAGTGGGGATAGGATAGGAAAGAGCAAAATATAGTTAGTCTTTCACAACATGAGTATTGTGGAAGGGTTTTGCATAATGATACACATGTGGCCTATGTTGAATTGCTTGCCTTCTTCTGGAGGGTGAGTGGGGAGGGAAGAGGGGAGAGAATTTGGAAGTCAAATAAAGCAAATGTTCAAAAAAAAGTTTTTGCATGCAACTAGGAAGTAAGATATACAGGCAATGAGGCATAAAAATGTATCTTGCCCTACAAGAAAGTAAGGGAAAAGGGGACGGGGGGAGTGGGGTGACAGAATGGAGGGTTAACTGGGGAACAGGGCAATCAGAATATATGCCATCTTGGAGTGGGGGGAAGGGTAGAAATGGGGAGAAAATTTGTAATTCAAACTCTTGTGAAAATGCTGAAAACTAAAAATATTAATTAAATAAATAATATTAAAAAAATAAAAACAGAAAGCCTCAAAAAAAATCAAATAACAGAGGTAGTGGAAAAATTAGGAAAAGAAATGAGGCTGATGCAAGAAAATTTTGAAAATAGAGTCAACAGATTCATAAAAGAGGCACAAAAAAGGAAGAAAGTAACACCTTTAAAAAGAGAATTGGCTAAATGATGAAAGAGGCACAACAATCTACTGAAGAGAAGAATTCCTTAAAAAATAGAACTGGCCAAAGGGGAAAATGAGGTGCAAAAGCTCACTGAAGACAATAATTCCTTAAAAATTAGAATTGGGCAAGTGGGAGCTAATGACTCCATGAGACATCACGAAACAATGATATGAAACTAAATGAATGAAAAAATACAAGAAAATGTGAAATATCTCATTGGAAAAACAACTGACCTGGAAAATAGATAGCAGAGAGATAATTTAAAAATTCTTGGGTTACCTTGAAAGCCATGATAAAAAAAAATAGCCTAGGAATTTTATTTCAGGAAAGTATTAAGGAAAACTTCCATGATATCTTAGAACCAGAGCCTAAAATAAAAATTGAAAGAATCCACCAAACACCTCCTAAAAATATCCCAAAATGAAAACTCCTAGGAATGTTATAGCCAAATTCCAGAGCTTCCTCATTAAAGGATCAGAGTGCTTAGACTATGATATTCCAGAAGACAAAGGAACTAGGATTACAACCGAGAATAATCTACTTAGCGAAACTGAGTATAATCCTTTTTTGGGGGGGGATGATGGGGGAGAGGAATGGACATTCAATGAAATAACTTTCAAATATTCCTGATGCAATGACCAGAGCTGAATAGAAAATCTGAGTTTCAAATACAAGACTCAAGAGAAGCATATGAAGGTAAACATGAAAGAGAAATCATAAGGCATTCAGTAGGGTTAAACTGTTTACATTCCTATGTAGGAAGATAATACTTATAACTCCTAAGAACTTTATCATTATTAGAGCTGTTAGCCAGAGTGTACATAGACACAGGGCACAGGTGTGAGTTAACTATGACGGGGTGATTTCCAAAAAAATAAAATTAAGCATAAGAAGGATATTCTGGGAGAAGGGGAAGGGAGATGAAGAATAAGGAAGATTATCTCCCATAAAAGACGAGAGCAAGGAAGAACTTTTACAGTGGAGGGGAAAATGGTGAAGGTGGCTGGTGACACTTGTACCTCATTTTCATCAGAATTGGTGCAAAGAGGGAATAACATACACATTGATTGGGCATAGAAATCTATCTTCCCCTATAAGGAAGCAGGAGGATTAGGGGATGAGTAAAGGGGGAATAGATGTGCTGATAGATAAGAGAGTTGACCAAGGGAAATGGTGGTCAGAAGCAAGTGGACTTTTGAGGACGGATGGGGTAAAAAGAGAGAAAGAAGATTAAACAACTAGAAATCATAACTGTGAATGTGAATGGGATGAACTCACCTACAAAATGGAAGCAGATAGCAGAATGGATTAAAAAAAACAGAATTCAACAATATATTGTTTACAAGAAACATACCTTGAAGCAGAGAGACACTTACAGAGTAAAAAATAAGGGCCTGGAGCAGAATCTGTTATCTTTCAGCTGAAGTTAAAAAAAATAGCAAGGGTAGAAATCATGTTCTCAGAGAAAGCAAAAGCAAAAATAGACCTAATTAAAAAGATAATCAGGGAAATTATATTTTGCTAAAAAAAAAAAAAAAGAAAAAGTACCATAGACAATGAACTAATATTAATTCTAAACATATATGTGCTAAATGGCATAATATCCAAATTCTTAATAGAAAAATTAAATGAGTTACCAGAGGAAATAGAAAGTAAAATTATATCAGTAGGAGACCTCGGTTTCCCCCTCTTAGAACTATATAAATTCAGCCATAAAACAAACAAGAAAGATGTTAAAGAGATGAATAGAATTAAAGAAAAGTTAAATATCATAGACTTCTGCAGAAAATTACATGTGAACAGAAGGAAGTCTACCTTTTTCTCATCCGTATACAGCACCTTCACAATAATTGATCATGTATTAGGGCATAAATACCTCACAAGAAAATACCCAAAAGTACACTCTGTGTGTGTGTGTGTGTGTGTGTGTGTATTAAATGCATGTTTTTCAGACCATAATGTGACAAAAATTACATTCCATAAAAAGTCTGTGAAAACATAGATTAAAAAATAATTAGAAACTAAATAACCAAATCCTAAAGAACAAGTGAGTCAAATCATCAAAATAATAAATGACAGCAATGAGACAACATAGCAAAATTTGTGGGATGCATCCAAAGCTGTGCTTAGGAGAAAATGTATATCTCTAAACATCTAGATTAATAATATAGAGAAAGAGAAGATCAATAAACAGGGCATGCAACTAAAAAAAACATAAAAAGAACTAATTAAGAAAGAACACAGGCTCTTTCCACATGAAGTCAGGTGATCTGGGTTCAAATATATTTCCTAATGTTTGCCACTTCTCTAAACTTGGACAAGTCACTTGACTATCAATTTCCTCATCTACTTTTGCATTTTACAGGATGTTAAAAAAAGGAGTACACTGTGAAATGTAATTCATAAATGAGTAGGAAGTTTTGATGGATTCAGGAGAATCTTCCAGAGTCTCCTGGAATTACAAATACTCATTTATAATGTAGTAATATTAAGAGAATGAGCACTACAGTCTAGGAGTTGGAAGACTTGTATTCTAGCACCATAACTACTAATAACTTGCTGTATGATCTTGAGTAAGTCTCTTCCCCCATCTGAGCTTTCCTTTTTTCATCCATAAAAGTATAGAGTTGGACCAAATGATCACCAAAGTCTCTTCTCTCATGTGGATATTCATAGTTTATGAATCTACGGATTCTTTCAGCCTTGACTTTCTTTTTTGAATGACCCTCTTGCTTCTCTGTAGAAGACTAGATCTCTTCTTACCTCTCCACCCATTAATCTGCCTCCCAGGAAATGTACACCTTTTCCTGTGTCACTTGTGAGGCACTAATCCTTAGAATTAATACATGTTGTCCTTTTCTAATGGTGAAATGCAATTTATTAGATGGATTATTCCTTATACTTTGATCTATTTTATTTGTGATCATTGCTACAAAACTGCACTATAGAGAAAATTGTGTATTTTTCTACATAAAGTCAATATGCCAAGCCCATCATCACTAACAGTATGGGAAAGCTTTTCCCAAATAAAAAACCAAATTAGCTCCTTTTGTTAAAAATCCCTTGTCCACTTCCAGAAATATGAGAAATTTCAGCACTTTAGCCAACCATCCTTTTTCCTTCAAATGTTTTAATTTATTTTCAAAATCAGAAATGAAATGGTTAAACTTTTATTATTCATACTGCATTTGTAGTAAATTGTGTAATAGTTTTCATGTCTTAATTACTTAAATTTTATATTGAGCTATAGTGATATTATCTCTCTTTCTGTCTCCACACAATTGTATTTTATAATAGCTTTTATTAGGGCCTACATGAGTGGAATTTAAAATGAACACATCATTTCTGTTACTAGTGCTGTATAGAAAAGAGAGCACTTTTCTGATATTTGGCATGAAAAGTACTTTCCTTTGTATTTTATGACACATAGCAAGTTGTATTAGTTGGGGACATATTTTGAACAGAATGGTAACTAAGGGAGACTACAGAGCAGTTTTTTTCTCCTGCTTTTAGTAACTTCCTCTGTAAAAAAATGGTACAGTATTCAGTGCCTTAAGAAAAACTCCCCTACTTAAAGATTCATCTAATTGTAGTAAAATGCAATATATGTATACACACATATATACGCATATACATATAAATGTATATATGTAATAAATTTAAATAAGCCCTTTTTTTCCTTTTTGAGAATTGATAGGTTCTATGTATATTACTGAATTGTTTGAAAATTGGGTAAAAAAATTATAGTACTGTATTTCATCTGCTAATAAAACAACATTTTTTTTTCCATTTGGTAGTAAATATTATGTGTAGAAAATTGCAGATATTGTGTGTGTAGCTGTCCGACTCTTAAACCCTGATCTTTCTAACACAACGTTTAATAAATGAAACAACTTGATTTTAAAAAGATGTCCAGAGCTTTCATAATGCACTGAGATTTTTTTTAAGTCAAGCATAGAAGAATCTGTGAATCAAAAGGCCTCTTACAAGTAGTAGTTGAAATGCAAAAGGAAAGAAATCAACAAAGGATTAGGTGGGTACTTGAGAAAATGATGGGTACAGAAATAGATGTGAGGAAATATTATGGATGCATATTTCATATTGTTGTTTATTGACTTCTTTATAAAAGTCAAGCAGCCAAATCCTGTGAGCGAATAAACAAGTTAGAGGTGCAGCCTGGTATAGCGGGGGAGGGGGAGGCTGAAGTTAAAGTCAGGGTACTTGGGTTCTAGGCCTGGCTCTACCGCTATTTAGTGGGAACTTTTAATGAAATGCTTCCCTTTCTCCGGGCTTCAGTGAGTGTTCTCCTCTAGAAAATGAAGGAGCGATTATCTCTAAGGTGACTTTCAACTCTAACTTTTCATGAATTTAGGACTTGGAGTCAGCCACCTATGTTTTAGGCCCAAATCACCCCTCTGGCCCTTAGCATTTCCTAAATTAAATCTACCCCAGAATGCTTCTGGACTTTACAGAACTGATAAGCACAGGTCTAGGAAATCTGGGAGAGGAGGGGAGCAGAGAGAAGGAGAAAAGAAGAGGTTGGGGAATGGAAGCATGGTACAGTAGAAAAGAGCTCTAGGTCTAGAGCGAAATGTTCTGGTTTCAAATCCTGACTTTGCTCTTTCCTACCTGGAAGAACTTCAAGCAAAATAACTGACCTCTTTGGGACTCAGTTTCTCATCTCATCTTTTTCATCTCTCTTCATTGAAAAGATTAGACTAGACCCTATTTATCTATTATCATCCTTCTAGGGTTCTTTCTGTCCCTAAACCTATGATGCTGTGAGTAGCACAGACATAATAAAGGACATTCATGGACATTTTGACATTAAAAAAAGGAAATTGCCCTTATTTTTACACCCTGAAAAAAGTACTGCATGTAGTAGTAAGTATTCACATAATTTCGGACTTGGAAGGAATCTCAGAGGCCGTTAAACTCTATCCATAACTGAATAAGAATCCCTTTTGCTTGGGGCAACTAGGTGGTGCAGTGAGTAGAGCACCTGCCCTGGAGTCAGGAGGACCTGAGTTCAAATCTGGACTCAGACACTCTACACATGTACTAGCTGTGTGACCTTGGGCAAGTCACTTAACCCCAATTGTCCTGCAAAAAAAAAATGCAAAATTTTCTAACCCATAGTTGGAGATCTTGAACCAAAAGCACTTATTAGATACTTTGCACATGGGATTCTTTTTCTTTTTTTTTTGGTTTTTTGGCAGGGCAATTGGGGTTAAGTGACTTGCCCAAGGTCACACAGCTAGTACATGTGTCAAGTGTCTGAGGCTGGATTTGAACTCAGGTCCTCCTGACTCCAGGGCTGGTGGTCTACTCACTGCACCACCTAGATGCCCCAAATTTTTTTTAAAGACTATAATATTTATTAAAAATGGACAATTTTAATGCTCAAAACTTCATATGAGAGGAAGTTTTGTTTTTTTTTTTTAAACTTAGATGAAAAGCTGAAATGTGACATCACCAGGTCATGGCAAACAGGAAATGCACACCTCTCCTGCACTCAGTGCTGCTTCTCCTCAGTTTCTTCTGGGTGGGCAGCAGCTGTGGTGTTGAAGTGGTAGGTGCAGTGTGTGTCTCAATTCAAATGAGTGATGAAAAGGATTCTTGGAAAGTGAAAACTTTAGATGAAATGCTTCAGGAAAGGAAAGGAAGGAAGAAACAAGAAGAGAAGGCAGAGGTAAAACACATTAAAAATTCTGATGATGAGAATACCGAGTAGGATTTCCTAGAAGAGAGGAAGCTGAGAGGTCAGCCCGTAGAGATAACAATCAGGAATTCATCTTATAGGAAGGCAGATTCTATGGAAGATGGAGGTGAAGAAGCTGACTTCTTGACCATCAAATCACCCCAGAAAATGCTCCATAAGGAAAAAAATCTCATCACAGGATTGATGAGAAAAGGAAAGAGAAAGGTGGGCATCACTGTCATTCTGCATAGTGAGGCATGCCAGAGTGAAAGAGGAGTGAGAACATGAGCTGTGAAAAAGGCATTGGGAGGAGCAGAATAAAACTTGATGAGAATGGAAAAGGCAGAAAAGCAGGAGATGGCTTGAGAACATTCCAGGAGGGAGAAGGATCATCTTGAACAGCTGGAGCTAAAGAGAGAATGAGAAGGAAAGATGAGAGAGCAGCAGAAGGAAGTTTTAGGAAGTTTTTCCTTATATCAAATCTAAATATGCCTCCTTCCCACCCATTACTGCTAGTCCTGCCCTCTGATTCCAAGCACAAAAATTGAATTTTTCTTCCATGTAATAGCCCTTCAGACACTTGAAGATAGCTACTATGCCTCCCCTGACCACCTCTATCTCTCCACAGTCTTCTCCAGGATAAATACCCCCATTTTTTTTTAAATGATCTTCCTATCATCATCTCCATGCCATTCACCATGTTGGTTGCCCCTCTGTGGCTAAACTCCAGCTAACCAAATGTGGTGCTCAGAACTAGACACAATGCTCAGGACATGGCCTCACTAGAGCAGAATGCAGTGCCTTAATCACCACCCAAATTCTGGACATTATGTCTTTCTTAATGCAGTCTGACGTTGTATTGGCTTTCACATTTTCTATATCAAACTATTGACTCTTATTGAGCTTCCACTAGAAGCCCCAGATCATTTTCAGATGGGCTGTTATCCAGGCAGACCTTTTCTGTCTTTAACTTGTAAAAATGATTTTTGACCCCAGTTAAAGACTATAGTTAGCCCTAATACATTTTATTTTAATAGATAGAACAGACTCTTCTACCTCTCTGAATAATTTTGGATTCTGACTCTGTTGCTTGTTGTTCATTCTTTGTTCTTGAAGAGGACCAACGACATCAGGAGGGTGATATTTTAACTTGCAAATTAATTGGATTTAAGTGAGGCAGAGCTGTGCAAAGTCATCAGCCTCACTCTCTCCTCCAGAGTATTGGAGTCCAGTGGTTAAGACATAGGTCAGGATGACTGGTGATGGCCCGGGATGCAATGGGAGACCTTGAACTTTTTAAGCTAAGGTCTTTCCCAGGTGTCAGTTTGTCTACAGCAACACCCTTTTGGTAATTAAAGGCTAGGTAAGATTTGAGGCAAAAGGTGGCCTAGTTTGCCTCCACAAAAGAATCATTCTGGGAGGGGAAGACCCTCAGAGATTCTGGCCAGAACAGAAATGATTGCTATTTACACTCACTCTGAGCCATCAAAACCCAAACAATGAACAAGTGAGGCTTGGGCTGGGACCTATTATTGGCCAGTCAGTGAGAGCCAGAGTGATTTGGGTGTAAAGGTATGGTCAATTAGCTCCATTAGGACTCCATTTTGCAGTGTGTCAGCTATCCTTCACTGTTTTATACCACCTGCAAATTTTACAAGCATGGTACCTGTCCCGATCCAAATCAATGATAAAAAAGTTAAATAGAAGAATTACAAAGGTAGATCCCTGGGGAACATTAAATCATTAGTGACTACTCTATGGATCTGGTCACACAAGTTCCATAGTCACCTAATTATTCTATTATCCAACCTATATCCCTTTTTCTTTTTCTACAAGAATAGCATGAAACACATTGTAAACTAGGCAAATTATGTTGGCACTATTTTTCTGATCTACCAGCCTAGTAATACTGTCAATAAAGATTATCAGGTTAGTCTGATATGACCTATGCTTGATGAAAACATGATGATTCTTGGTGATCAGGGCTTCCTTTTGTAGATGTTCACGAGCTCTGTATTTAATAATACTTTTGCGTGAGAATTTTTTCAGGAATTGATGTCAATATCAATGGTCTAATTAAATAAATCAAACTATTTCTTCTCTAGTTTGTAAGCTCCCTTCTCTTCTATGCTAATTTTTAATTTCTTTTTGTCTTTAGAATTTCATTCTTCAGAACTGCCTATCTCCTTGGGCTGACTTCTTACAATAGGCCCACCTTTTTGGAAGCTGCCCCTGTCCACAAAGCTAGACAGTTGAAGACAGTGCAGGGACTCATGGTGGCAGGCTTTTATTTGCCAGGACCTGCCATTGACTCCACCTCTCTTGCTCTATAAGTGAAGAACTAGCAGAGACCTATAATCGGTGACAGAACATTGAATGAAAAAGCACTGGCTGTATGAGCTTCTGTCCATTTCAAATAATAAATCCATACCCCATAATGCAGGGAGAGCCAAAGCCAAATCCAAAATTCCTAACTCCATCTGGTGACTGGGATTATTGGACGTGTGAGGGATGCAATAGTGGCAGGCTGTATTAAATTTTCTAATCTTTTGCCTGATGGCAGGAGCAGCCTTGGGGAACTAAATAAACCAACTGTTTCTTCCCTAGAACTTCAGGGTTTGGAGCACCTTATTTATTGTCTGGGGATTGCCAGGTTCTCAGAGATGCTGTGGTCTTACAGCTGTGCAGTGCATGCTTTATTATGTATTGTATAATAGCTTTTGTTGATTCTATGCAAAGAGTAAATATTGTGTATTGTATCTAAGCTCTGTGCATTCCTGTGGGGAACCACAACTATTACACCCAAGTCATATTACCAGAACTTAATGAAATAGAACAAATCCATGGAAGAGTCAGGGGTTTGTCCAAAGGATAAGAGGCTTGAGAGCTAATTGTTTGTGTACATCCACACTAACCAGACCCCTTACACTTACAAGACATTTTTCTTCTCTTGATCAATTGACTTGGGTCTAGCACTGTGAGTTCTCATAGACAAATAGCCAGCACTCCCCTAATAAGAATCTCCCATAAGCATGACATGAACCAAGTGAACAAATACATAAAGCAAAATGTAGGCAATGACCAATCAGGTCCTCTAGGAAAGTCCTACTGGAACAATGGCATGATGAAGCAAACCAGCCAGAGGTCATTGGCCTATGTGATATCATGAGACCCACTCAGTTACAGGAAACCCAGCTGAAGCTCAGATGTCCTAGGTACTTAAAAGAGTCTTGGTATGGAGAAACATATTAGCGCAATGAAACTACATCATGTAACTTTTTTTTGGGGGGGGGTGCAGAGGAAGGCATTTTATTACACTTCTCGAGAGAGCAGGTGTAGTGCTCACGGGAACACTCACCCATCATGTAACTTTTATTCATAGCTCAACATAGTACGTGAATCTTAATCCTTATGAGTACTTTAATGACATACATATTTCTTAAATTGTCCCACGTGACTTTGGAGGAGATCTGCCTCCCTTTGGTCAGGCTGAACTTGTCTCTGTTGCAGATTATATAGAAGTAATGTTTCTCACAGTTAGGCTTCCCAAATCTGCCATATGCTTCTGCCCTTTAATGAGCAGTAGGGATGATATTACCTACACTTAATGTTTTTTAGATTCCTTTGGTTGATATCATGTGTGATATGAAATTTCACACTTAATATTTTGGGTGGGAAAATATCACCATATCCTCATCACATATGTACTGAGTAAGGACAAAAGTTATCCGCTTCATCAGCTCCACCCAGTCTTTTACAGGCTTATTCCTGAATTGATTTGCATGGAAATTAGCAACATTATGGGAGTGAAAGAGAATCTCCTCACCCCAGTTCCTTGGCAGTTTTGCTAAATTTTGTGATAAAGTTATTTAAAGCACTTTATATGATGCTGTGGGCAATTTGGGGAGATGATGTCAGGTACTATCTAAGGTGAACAAACTGTATGAAGAAAAAGACAAAGAACCGTGATGCATAATGTAAACTTCCTGGGGGGAAAGTGATTCATTTTAACATCTCTAAAAAGAAAACAGTTGAGGGGGATGTTTTGCAACTAATTACTAGATTCCTCCTGCAGAGGAGGAGATGCGAAGGAGACTAAAATGGCTCTGGTCAGAGAAGGTTGGCCTGAAGATGAAATAAGATGCCTGCTAGAAGAGATGACACAAGTATTAGTGACACTAGCATGAGTTGGGACTCCATTAGATGATACTAGCCTTAGTTGGGGTTGGAGAGTGCTAAAGTTGTCAGGGAAGATTTCATCAAGGTGAACTTGGATTTCAGTTTTCAAGAATGGATAGGAATTGGATAAGAGAGAACAGAAGGGCATAGAGGAACGGAAAAAATTGGCCTTCTCTCTAGGATCAGATCCAACATGTGTTATTGAAAAATGGAATTTCTTAGAAGATATTTATAGATAGTGATAAATAAGTTAGGGCCATAAAAAGTCATAAAAGAGCCTAGCATTCTCATCAACCCTCAGCAAATATTTGAAAAAGGACATTAGATAAAGCTATTATATGTATACACATTTAGGTATGGTACATACATATATATATATATATATATATATATATATGTACATGTGCATATATGTGTATCTGTATATATATATATATATATATATGTATATGTATGTATGTGTTTGCATGTATAAATAGAAAGAAAAAATAAAGAGCAACATAAATGAATTCCTCCATCCTGTTCAGAACTACACAAAAAGACTGCATAAAGCTGGCAGAGGCTGAGAGGGTGGTCACACTAGAAACCACAAACTAAAGTAAACAGTTTTGAAGCTGGAGGGCTCTGAGAGGGCAACCATACAACGGGGTGTCCCTAAAGTCTGGACACATAGGAATATTGGAATATTAACAGACCTTAGTCCCCTTGACTTCTTTCTCTGGGGTATGCTAAAGGAGAAGGTGTACTCAATGAAAATCACAGATGCAACACACTTGATTGAACGCATAAAGAGTGAATGTGCTAAAATTGATGGCAATGTGGATTTATTGCACTGAGTTCATGTGAATCTTGCAAAGTGCATCAACCTTTGCATCGCAAATAATGGAAATCATATTGAAGATGTTATTTGTTAATATTCCAATTAAATAAAATGATGTTGAAAATTTCATTCATTTCTTGAAAATATGCATTTTTGCCTATGTGACCAGACTTTAGGAACTCCCTGTAGTAAACAAGCTTGTGAATTCTTAGAAAGGGTCTAGACCAGAAAAGTTACTGTGAACTCCAGAAAGTAGGTTTAAAACTTGCCAGTTCTCTGAATATAGATGTTCCAGGGATATTGTAGGCCAGCCTAAGCTGCAAAAATTATGAGCCTGAAGGCAAATCTCTGACCTGACCAATCACAGAAGGAGCATAGAACAGAACTTGCAGCCATAGGTCAATGCACAGGAAGACAGGGCTTATTTGTGTGTTCCTTAAAGTATTAGAAACCATAGGGACCAAGTCAAAACCTGCATATCTGAGCTGTGACAGGCGAGAGGGGAAGATATTTCAAGAGGCCTGAGACTAGTGTGGACTACCAAATTCTACTAGACCTAATTAAGGTGATAGCAGAGAACAGAGGCAACTCTCAGTAAGAGAGAAGAAGGAGAAGATAGCAATGGGTCATGGTCAGTACCTGCACTCTACCGTCAAGAGATCAAAACTAGGAAGAGAGGGAAAGTATGGCATACCAACCATATGATCCAGCACAGCAGAGACAGTGACATCCTGACAACAGAGGGGACAGGACCAAATAGAATCCACTCAACTTATCCAAGAATGCTGGAGGGGACAGAGCTTTGTCCAAGTTCATAATCCTAATCCAAAAACTGAGGCTGAAAGTATGAGCAAAAATAATGCACAGAATGAAGAAATACTATGGGTTAAGAAAAATGTTTTTTATCTTTGATCCATGGGCTCTAATCTCCAGGGGATCCGTGGATAGATCTCAGGGAGTCCATGACTTTGAAGGGGGGAAAAATCACATCTTCATTTTCAACTAGACTTTTGGTTTCTTTTATAGTCCTATGAATCTTATTGCATGCATTTAAAATTTTTATTCTGAGTAGGGGTCCACAGGCTTTCCCAGATATAAGAATTCCTGGAAGAAATAAAACAAGAAATGTTTTTAAATGGAGTTGTTAAAAAAAATAGAAAGAGAATAGTTTAAAATGGAAAGTAGAAAGTCTCATCCAATGGAAGATTCCCTGAAAACCAACAACAACAACAAAAAAAACTTTAGATACCATATTTCAATAAATGTTTTAAAAATAGTTCAAATCTGTTAGAACTACAGGATGAAATAAAAATAAAAAATTCCAACAGTTGTCTCCTGAAAGAGTCCAATGGAAAATACCTAGGGATGACATAGCAGGGGTGGTAATCAGAATCTTAGACAAGAAGCTTTAACAATAGACATGGTTAAAGTTAGAAGCAGAGAAACAACATTATGCTGAAATATGCCATAGGAAATGAAATAATATTAATACTAAATATATTTGTATTCAATGGCACAGTATCTAAATATTTGAAAGAGCAGTTGATTGGAATTTAGGGAAAAATGGACATAAAGACAAAATAGTATGGGGCTTCAAAGTGTCCCTTTCAGAGGTAGACATTTATCTAACAAAGAGTTAAATGAGAAATTTAAAAACTTAAAAGAATTTTAGAAAAAGTAGATATTCAAGCTCTCTTGTGACCACTGAATAGACAAAAATATGCATATTTTTCAGCTGTGCAAGGGACCTTTAAAAAAGCTGGCCATGGCTTAGAAGATAAAAACATCATAAACATTAAAAATACAAAAATACCTTTTTTGACTGCAATGCAATAAAATTAAATTAAATGCTTTTGATGAAAAGATTGAAACATATGGAAGTTAAATAATTTCATTTTAAAATAATTAGTGAATCAAAGAATGAATTACAGAATAAATGAATAATTTCATTGAAGAAAATGACAGAAAAGAGACAATATACTTTTGGAATGTAACCTAAGCAGCCCTTAAGGTGTAAATGTACATCTCTAACATTTTCAACAGTAAAAGAAGGGGGGCAAATCAATGAACTGGGTGTGCAACTAGAAAAGTTAAAAATACAACTAATCAAAAAATTTCAATCAAAATCAAAATTAGAAATTCTGAAAACCAAAGGAGTGACTAACAATTTATTGACACATGATTGGGCAAAATAGTTTCTAATAATTTCTTATATTTTCTCTTCATTTGTCTAAGACTTTTCTCCTTCATAGATTAGCTAATGGATTATATATTTAATAAGTTTTTTAACCACCTTTGATATTCAATGTTTTCGTTCCATATTTTGTTTTGTTGGTGTTTGTCAAGTTCATAATGAAAAAGACAAGAAATATATGTTTAGAAGTTCCTTGAGGTTAAGGACTGCCTTTCTTGCATCTATTTGTATCCTCAGCACTTACAGCAGTGTCAGGCACGTAGTTAAGTTCCTTAGTAAATACTTCGTCTTGCTTATGCACAAGGGAAAGCATATTGGCTCTAGACCCCAGTAGAATGTAAGCTACTTTCCTTTTTTTTTTTTTTGATAATTTATTTTATTTCTAATTCAGGGAACAAAACAAGCATTTCTATAACATGGTATAATAAAAAAAGATGATTGCACATGAAACTACAAATTTATCATGTATAACTTGTTATTCCTTCCAAATATACAGCAAAGTCATCATGTAAATTTCTCTTTTTCCTTCCATCCCTCACCACCTCCCCCAGCCTAGAGATGGCTATCATTAGACACAAAGAGATGTATATGTATGCATGTGTATATATAAATATGTATGTATGTATGACTATATGTGTGTGTCATTCTATTTATACTTCTATTTATCAGATCTTTTTCTGCATCTAGATGCTGTCTCTCTTTATATGTCTTTTTTTTTAATTTATGAATTTCTAATAGTCAAAATGACTTAGTTACTCAAAGTCATTCTTAAAACAGTATTGCTGTTACCGTATACAATGTTCTCTTGGTTCTGCTCACTTTGCTTTTTATCATTTTGTACAAATCTTTCCATGCTTTTCTAAGATAATGAGTTCATCATTTCTTATAGCATAGTAGTATTCCATAACAACCATACACCACAACGTCTTCAGCCATTGCCCAATAGCTCTAGATCCCTGCAATTTGTAGCTCTTTGCTACCACAAAGAGAGCAGCTATAAACATTCCATTCACATTCAAAGTTATATTTACTATTTATGAATTTCCTTCCATCTTATTTTTACTCGCTATTTTCTTTCTCAGCCTCTCTTTTTACCCTATCCCTGTTACCTTATCTTCTCCCCCTACCCTCCCAACCCCCACTTCACCTACCTCTATGCCCCAATCTCAATCCATACACCCTTCCAAAAGTCCTCCTATCCTCTCCCACTACTCTCCTAAATCCCAATCCATACACCCCTCTGAAGGTCTCTCCCCTCACCCCATCCCCCAGTTTTCACACCTCTTTACATGTTCAGAATACTTCTATACCTTTTCAGATGTACATGTTGTTTTCTCTTCAGCTAAGATAAGAGTAAGGTTCCAACATTACCAGCCCTCTACCCCAATTTGTTTCCTCTGTATTAATTCTTCCTTCCATGCTCCATTTTTAATAATATAATTGTTCCCTTTTACTTTTTCCTACCCAATCTTGTTTTTTAGAATCACATCATACACAACTCAGCTCCAATCAAGAACGTAAGTTTCTTAATGGCTAGGTCAGTCTTATTTATTTCTGCATTTGGATGTGATACCTGCTGAGCTCTCTTGCAACAAGGGCTCTTTGTCTTTCAAGTCTACTAGACTTCATGTTGTCCATAAGTGTGCACACATTCCATGTATTGATGATGAGTGGAATCATTTCTTGCAAAAGTGTTTGTACATATTTTTGTGTTTTGACCTCACAGTGGGATCTCTACATGATGAAGTAAGCAGGCAGGGTTGAGTAAAGCAGACAATTTTAGGGTATCTTTTCTAGCCCATTCCTTGCATTAGCAATGAGTAGCTCTTAGTGAAACAAGACTGGCAAATAAAGGCTGGCTTACTGAAGTTGGAACTGGGTACTTGTTTTTTGTTTTTTTTTTTCCCTAGAATGGCTTCAATGAAGGAGAGCACAGAGAAGCTGGTGTAGGTTTAGGCAATCAAAGTTAATTTAGTCAACAAGCTTGTATGCCTATCAAAGAGAATGAATAACAGACTCATGACAATGTGATTGCCACTTGCAGGAAAGTGCCACACCACCATTATCAGTGCATATGCTCCCACTATGACAAACTCTGATGAGGTCAAAGAAAAACTTTATGATTTTATGATGGAGATCTTCATTATCAATGTGCTGAAAGAGGGCAAGCTGCTAATTCTGTGTGACTTTAATTCAAAAACAGACACAGACTACCAGACATGGCAGGGAGTCCTTGGGAGGAATAGAGTTGGACAAAGCAATAGCAGTGGTAATTTACTACTGAAGACTTATGTGTCTCATGACTTTCTCATCACCAACACTGTCTTACATTTACCTAAATGTCATAAAACTTCATGGATGAACCCTCACAGCAAACATGGACATTTAATAGACTGTCGTCATAAGAAGAAGAGACAAACAGGATGTGAGAGTTATGAGAGTTGTGCAAAGTGCTGGACTGATCATAGACTTATCCTCTTCAAGCTACATATTTGCATTCAATAAAAGCAAGCGCCCTAAGGCAAGGCAAATACCAAAAGACTAAATGTCAATAGGTCAAAGTGCTTTTCCACACAGGAATAGTTTGTTGCTAACTTAAAGGGAAAGCTGAGCCAAAACACAGTTAGCAACAGTGGAGCAGAAAAGGAATGGGTAGCTTTCAGAGAATTTGGTGTATAGCACAGCATTTGTTCATCTGGGCCAGAACACTTGTAAATATCAAAACTGGTTTGACAAAAATGATGAGGAAATTCAGAAGCTGCTAAATAAAAAATGAGAACTCCACAAGGTTTACCTGCAGGAGAGTTTGTCTCCAAGAAAGCAGCATTTAACTCTATCAAAAGTAAAGTACAAGTGAAGCTTAGAGAGATACAGGATTCTTGGCTCAGTAAGAAGGCAGATAAAATTCAGTTTTTTGTTAATAGTAACAATCCAAAATGCTTTTATGATTTCCTGAAGATTATGTACGGGCCAAAGACCTATGGTAGATCTCAACTACTTAGGGCTGATGGAGTAACATTAAATAGCAATAAGGACATGATCCTGGGAGAGACAGGCTGAACATTTCCATAGTGTTCTCAACAGACCATCATCAATCAACGCTCAAGCCATTGACCATTTACCTCGGGTTGAAGTCAATCTTTCTTTAGTTGAATTTCCACCAGAAGAAGAGGTTTTGAATGCAATTTGGCTCCTCTCCTCTCATTAGGCAAAGCATCTGGTGTTGATTCTATTCTATAGCAGCTAGCATTTACAAGGCAGAGGGTTCTACTGCTCATGCAAAAGCTGACTGAAGTTTTCTGGGTTACATGGCAAGAGGAATTTATCCTCCAGAAATTCAATGACGCTTCCATTGTCCATCTTTATAAAGGAAAAGGATATAGATTGTCCTGTGACAATCATAGGGGTGTCTCTATCTTAGTCAGTGCTATCAAGATTCTTGCAAGAGTCCTCCTTAATAGGCTGATCCTTTACCTGATGGTCATCTACCTGAGAGCCAGTGTGGCTTCAGAAATGGCTGAGGAATGGTTAATATGGTATTTACCACCTGACAACTCCAGGAGAAATTACAGGAGCATAACAGAGGTCTTTATACAATATTTGTTGATCTGTCCAAGACCTTTGATATTGTCAATCATGAAGGCTTGTGGAAAATTACATCAAAATTTAGTTGCCCATAAAAGTTCATCATTATTGTATGTCAATTGCATGATAGCATAACGGCCCTGGTTCTGAACAAAAGATGATGCTGTAATGCTTTCCCACTCACCAGTGGAGTGAAACAAGACTGTGTGCTTCCTCCCATGCTTTTTTAGCATGATGTTTTCAGCAATGTTGTCAGATGCTATAGCAACAATCTGCTAGCAGCTACTGTGGCTGTGTAAGACCAACAGCAATCAGCACACGGAAGGCTGCTAACACAGGTTCTTTGATCTGCTTTTCTAAGGAAAGCAACTTTAAGGGGCTAACAATCTCAGTTTAATCAAACATACATATATCATTCACTTAGTTCAGGGAGAAAAAGTCAGCCCCCTGAACTTCAGGGCAAACACAAAACAGAAATTACAAAATATCAACAGACAGACCTTGTCTGATCAAATCAGAATTCATAGTTACCAGAAAGTCACCAATGGGTCTGGGTTAGCAAATCTGGAAGTTGGTTACAATGGCTTGCCCAGAATCTCAACACTCCTTCCATGAGTGAGCACCAAAAGTCATATACCAATCTGAGATCTTATATACCTGTCTCTGGGCCCTAGGGCACTTGATTACCTCAGTGCTGAGAAGCACTCAAAGTACAATGAAAAGTCTGCTTTTGCTGGTCATTACATTTGAAAGGCAAGACTCATCAAAGGTACTCAATTACTTCAGCATTCCAAAGGAGAAGAGAACAAAAAGTCCTGCCCTGATTACCATTACATTGTCTTAGGGCTGAGAAACACTCCAAGACAAAAAGATCCCATTTTACTTGCCCCATTCAGACAAAGACCAGAATCATTAAAGGCATTTAAGAGAAGAACAGCAAAAAGCACTGTCCTGATTACCACTGCAGATGCCTTCAAGGAGGATGAAAATGGCATTAAAGTTAACTACCATACTGACAGCAAATTATTTAACTTTAAAAGATACAAGCCAAGACTAAAATGAAAGGAGAATTGGTGCATAATATTTTGTTTGCAAATGATTGTGCACTCAATGCAGCCTCTTAAGCTGAGTATGGATCTATTCCCTGCTGCTTATGCTAATTTTGTCCTAACAATTAATACCAAGAAAACACAGACTCTCCACAGCCAGCACCACACCATCTATTTGTGGTACCATTGGTTACAGCAAATGGAGAAATTTTGAAGACTTTGGATAAGTTCACTTACCTTGGCAGCATACTTTCCAGAGATGTCCACATAGATGATGAGTTTCACACACAGATTACCAAAGCCAGCTCAGTGTTTGAGACATTCTGAAGGAAAGTGTGGGAGAGAAGAGGTATTCAGATTGCCTGGCAAACTGAAGGTCTACAGATCCATTGTGCTGACCTCATTGTTGTATGCCTATGAAACATGGACAGTATACAAGTGCCATGCCAGGAAACTGAATCCCTTCAATTTAAATTGCCTTAGGAAGATTCTGAAAATCACCTGGCAAGATAAGGTACTGGACACTTTCTCAAGCTAAGCTTCCAAGCATTCAAACTCTACTGCAGAGAGAGCAACTCTGATGGACTGGCTATATTGTTCGAATGTCAAATGTATGTTTCCCTAAAAGACAATTTTAAGGAGAACCATGTAAGGCAGGTGCTCACATTATGGTCAGAAGAAGTGATATAAGGACACTCTCAAGGTCTCTCTGAAGAACTTTGGAATTGATTGTGTGACAGAGGAGACATTGGCAAAGAACTACCCAGCATGGTGTGCCCACATCAAAGAAGGTGCTGGGCTCTATGAGCAAAGAGAATCACAGTAGCTGAAAAGCAACCCAAGATGTGAGAATTTAGATATCTCAACTCCAAGTGTTCATATGGACTATTTATGCCTGACCTGTGGTAGAACCTTCCAAGCTCATATTGGGCTGATCACCCATAATTGGGCACCTTGGCTCAAACATAGTGATATTATATTGGAACTCTTCAAGAACAAAGGACAACAACTATTTCTGCATTTGTGTTCCCAGTGTCTGATCACACAGAACAGGTGCTTAATTAAACTCCTGTTGATTGATTGACAAATATTTTCTTTGCAAATGCTATGAATCAGTCAATAAATATTTATTAAGTGCCAGGCAGTGTGCTAAATGCTGAGGATACAAAAACAAAAGTCAAAAGTCAGTTCCTGCCCTCAAGGAATTCACAGTCTAAAGGGAGGAGACAACACATAAAAAAAAAGCTGAAAAGGGAGGTGAGAGAGGTTACCTGAGGGGGACATGATAAGTCCTACAGCTGAGGTACAACCATGATGAAATATTTGCCTTCAGTACTTTTCTCAAACTGAGAATCTGGAAGGAGCTCTCCAGATGACCACCTATCCTTTCCAATCAGAGGGAAGGCAGCCTAAGGGGCAAGGGGTACTGAGGAAGTGTGAGTTTCAAAAGTGATGAAATCTTGCAGAAATATAAGGGTATGTCTATGATTACTGAAATATCAGATCTTGTCTTTGTTCAGATGCTTTTGCTAGAGAATCTATGAATATTCTTCCCTGTTTGTATTTAGAGTTTCTTAGTGCAGATTAGGCCTCCCATCTACTTAGTCAAGTGAAAGAATTTGGAAGAGGTAGTAGGATATAATAGAAAGATACAAGAAAACGACATATCTTATTTCTGCCACTCATTATCTTCGAGAACCTGGGCAAGCAACTTCCCCTTTTGGTTTTCTCATCTGTAGAAAGAAGTCTCTTCGATGTCTAAGATGTTATGGCTGCTGTTGGTTTCCATAAATATACATTCTTTTAAAATAGTTTTGTTATAAGAGTTGGTTCTCATTACTTTTTTCTCCCCCAATCACCTTGTTTGTTTTGTGTGTGTGCATGTTTGTTTTTGTTTTTGTTTTTATCAAGTCCACTCTATTATTAAATTTAAAAGACTTCTTGAGGAGCTGATTGGGCCATATTTATTGGGAGTGTTCTGTGGGTATTCAGGATGCAAGCACAGAAACACAAAAATAAGTATGTTGATTTATGAGACAACCCTATTTTCAATTCCCCATCAGTATGGGCAGGCACGACACAGTGAAAAAATGAAACATCTGGTCCCCTCAGGTTTCTTCGGTGAACTTTAGCACCAGATGTAAATCATTCATAAAATCTTAATGTGTTAGTTAAAAGGTTCTCTTCTCTCATTTGGATGGGTATACATATAAATGTATATATAATGTATGTGTGTATATGTACAAATATATACACAAACATATATGTGTATATATATTACATATACATATATATTTATATCTGTACTCTATACCCAGTACTTTACATTGGTCATTACAAACAAAAGGAGGGTGATTTTTGAAGAATAAATTTCTAGGATAAGAAAGAAACAAGTGCTTCCGGAAACCTATGATGCTGATCACTAGTGCCAGGAGTATGTTTGTAAATGTTTAACAACTGGCTTTCCAAAAAACATGCAACACATTTTTAAGTTTAGTCTGTATCACTAACATTATTTCCATTACTTTCTTAAGTATAGATCATCAACAAAACAATAAATAAGTCAAGCCCTGTTTTATACAGTTTTCTGATTTCTTGGGTATAAATGCTCACATTGAAAATTTCAGAATCAGCTTTTGCCATATGAGCTGGCTCCAGCACACCCCTGATAAGTACCCTGTTGGGAACAAAACTATCATATTAGGTTATTCCACATAATAATAATTCATATTTGTATGATATTTTACAAAACCCCTCATTTCATCTTCATATCAGGTTTACAAGGTAAGCAGTACAAATATTATTGCCTCCATTTAACAGATCAGGAAATCGAGCTTCAGAAAGAGGAAGTTACATGGCCACCATCATCCAGATAACAAGTGGCAGAACCAAAATGCTCTGAATCACTATTGATCAGAGAAATGCAAATCAAAACAACTCTTAGGCACCACATCTCTCCTGTCAGATTGGCTAACATGACAAAACAGGAAAATTATAAATGCGGGAGAGGATGTGGGAAAATTGGAACACTGTTACATTGTTGATGGAGTTGTGAACTGATCCAGCCACTCTGGAGAGCAACTTGGAACTATGCCCAAAAGGCTATAAAAATGTGCATAGCCTTTGACCCAGCAATACCACTTCTAGGGCCATATCCTAAAGAGATCACACAAGAGGGAAAGGGACCATTATTTACAAAAATATTTTTAGCAGCTTTTTTTGTGGTAGCAAAGAATTGGAAATTAAGGGGATGCTCATCAATTGAGGAATGGCTGAACAAGTTGTGGTATATGAATGTATTGGAATATTATTGTGCTATAAGAAATGGGGAAGATACAGGCTTCAAAATAACCTGGAAAGAACTGCATGATATGTTGCTGAGAGAGAGGAGCTGAACCAGGAGATCATTGTACACAACCACAGACATATTGATTCTGTGATGACTTTGATAGACTTGGCTCTTCTCAGCAATACAAGGTTCAAAGACAGCCCCAATGTTCTCATGATGGAAATAGCTATCTACATCCAGATAAAGAGCTATGGATCATCAATGTGGATTGAAGGAAACTATCTGCTCTCTCTTTCTTTTTCTTTCTATGTATTTTTTTTGGTTTTGTTTCTTCTTTCTCATGATTTACTCCATTGATCATGGTTCTCCTTTAAGACTTGACTATTGTGTGAATATGTTTAATGTGAAGTTATATGTAGAACGTATATTGGATTCCATGCCATCTTGGGGGGAGGGGGAGGGGAGGGAGGGGAAGAAAATTAGGAACTCGAAAACCTGTGGAACTGTTATAAACTAAAAATAAAAAAAATTAAATATTAAAAAAAAGTGGCAGAACCAGGGCTTGAGCCCTTCCATGGCTCTTTCTCCTATGCCAAAGACTACAGTTTGATCTGAGGTGGAAAAATACCTTGTTTGTCTTTCCCACCAATTCTTTCTGATAGTGTTACATCTGTATTAGCAAACAATAACTTGATTTACACATGAGTGTGATTATAAGCAAGACACTTCACTTCCTTGGTCTTCACAGCTTCTTCTTCTAGAACATAAAGTCAGTAGACTATGCTATGTGTCCCTGCTTGTCAGTGTACAGTGGTGTGAAAGGTATGTTCAAAAGTTACCATACCTTATATAAACAATCCATTTTTCCAAGCCTGCCCTTGACTATAGCCCATAGATTTCCTGCTGGTTTTGAGTTCTCAGGCCATTGAAATACATTTATCTCCATTTCTCAAATAAATTCCTTAGCCTTTTGTGATGTGCGGTAAAATATGAGGCTCTGTTGCAATATTCTGTCTCCATTTGGGAATTTCTATAATTCTGAGAAATTACTGCTTCGTAGTGTATCAATAGCTTTAATAAAGCTCCTCATTCCCTTAATGAAGACAAGATTTCCAGGTAGAGTAGAGGTAAAAAAGGAAATCCAAGAAATATTTTTTGGCGGTTGATGTCTTATGGTCTGATGAAGATACACAAATCTCATAGGTTCACTTGTCCTTCTGAGAATGCCTTGAATAACAAAGTGAGTTTAATCAGTAAAAATAATCTTTTTTTTCCAATTTTCAATATTTCATTCTTTGTATTTATTCTGCTGATGAGAAATCTCCCCCCACTTTCCACCCCACCCCCACCATATCAATGGTTGGTTGGTTCTTTTTATACTGGTGTTCTTGTTATTCTTCCAACATTCACTTTCCATCAGCTGCTCTGTTTGGTTTAGACTCCATGAACGTCATACTGAAGAGGTTAAAGGAAAAATGATGATAAGGAACCATAGACTTTTAGGGGTACTCAAGACCCCAAAATACCTACGTGCCGGGTACTGCCAAAAAATTTGACTCAAGCCTTCTCAGACAAGGGAAAAGACAAAGTTTATCAAGGATTCACCATACTGGGTTGTCTTAGGAAATTCCACCCTTTGTAACGCTGTTTTCACAAGTGGGCCAGATTCAATCTACTGAACTAGATTGAATCTGAGCACCTTCATGGAGGCAAGATGGAGATTATATACACAAAGATTGTGGGAGGGACTGAGGGGTGGTCTGGGGTGACTAGAGGTGGGGTTTAGGGAGGGTGTTGAGGAGGAGTCTAAAGAGGATGAGATAAGGTCAGACTCCAGGAAGCAAGAGGATGGGATTAAGGGTGGGAAGTAGCTGAAGACATGGATATTGATAGTATCAAGGGTGGGAAGTAGCTGGACAACAAAGGGCAAGGCTAGGTAGAGATTTGTTCCTAATGATAATGTAAGGCTTATGGCCTTAAGGGAAGACCAGATCTATTTGGAAGATTCAAGGAGAATTCAAGGGGGCTCCCAGAGACTGTATTCCAGATTCAAGGGGGTTCCCAGAGACTGTGCCCTCATCATTACCTCACCCAGGAAATTGATCCCCTGAAATCTCATCATTGTGCCACTTGACTCAGTTTCAGGTACTCAACACCTTGTCTTCCTCCTTTCCCTTCTAATGGGAGGGCTGGAGCAAGCACTAAAGTCCTTCCAGAGCTTTCCTATATCTAGGGCTGGGATCTGAACTTTCTAGCTCTCTCTCCACTTTGCTTCAGCAGCTATTCTTTGTTTGGACTCTAGGGAACATTGTACTTCTTGGTGTCCCATCCCCGTCCTGTTTTCCAGCTTCCTTTTATGTGTTATCTTCCCGCATTAGACTGTAAGCTCCTTGAAGGAAGGGACTTTCTTTCTTTTTCTTATTTGTATCTCCAGCACTTAGCACAGTGTCTGGAACATTGTAGGCACTTAATAAATAAATGTCTATTGAATCGAACTGAAGATAAGAAAGCCTACAGTCTCAGTACAGAAGAATCCCTAACAACCTATTCAGTTGCTAGGTCCTTGCGAAGTTTTTTTCTCCTAAGGATTATGTTGGGTTGTTTTGAGCAAAAGTTTGTCAGTCCTTGATATTTTTCATTTTTAATCTCACTTCCTTTACACTTCTGTTCTTTGTGATCCTGTTTAATTGTGGAAATGTATGATCCTAGAAATCCATGTCTTCTCCATCCCAAGAATGGCTGCAATAGCAAAGTATATTCTTTAACAACAATTTCTACATTTCCTTTAAGTAGTATTCATTCTTAAAAACTACAGAATTACAATTGAAGTCAAAGAGAACAATGAAATGTGTATATAGCATGAAACAGCATTCTTCTCTCAGAGGACTAAAGGTGGGGAAACCTGATCTGTATAGTTTCTTCTGGTTAAAGTTAGATGTTTGGGGCCAAACTGGCATCCATAGAAGTGCACATGAATGATCATAAATGTCATAAAATGAAACCATATCAAAATTACTGCTTGTCCGAAGCATTCTACATATCATTGGCTCTCCTTCAGCAGCTGTTATCGTTGAGTCTTTTTTCAGTTGTGTCTGACTCTTTGTGACCCCATTTGAGGTTTTCTTGGCAAAGATACTGGAATGGTTTACCATTTCCCCCAGCTCATTTTCCAAATAAGGAACTGAGGCAAACAGGGTTAAGTGTTTTATAATTATGTGCCTATCTACAAGTGAACACTGGGTATGTGTGTACCTGTTCTTTCTACTGATGTTGTGTATATTTGTGCAGAAGTAGGGCCCAAGTTTATGGGGAGACAAGTTGGGGGAAGGGAATAAGCATTTATTAAGTGCCAGGTCCTATGCTAAGCCCTTTAAAAATGTTATTGCTTTTGATCCTCACAACAAGCCTGTAAATTAAGTGTAATTATTATCCCCATTTTGCAGTCAATGGAACAGAAGTGAAGTGACTTGCCCAGAGTCACACAGCTAGTAAGCAGCTAAGTTCAGATTTGAATTCAGGTCTTGAAGCAGCAAGGCATCCTTAGAGAGAGATGAGAGAACAGCACATGCCAAGCAAGCCACCACTACGATTCTGACCTCAATGAAGAAAGCACAGGAATCTGAACCCAAGAACCTTAGTAATAGCAGCATATACACACACCCCTCCCCTAGACCAAGAGCTTTGCTTCCAACATGGCCCCCACAGCTATCATTATGGAGAAGAGGTGATGGTACATCTTTTAGTCAATTGCAAAGTGATAATTCTGTTGAATATTGCTTATGAGAGTTTGCTTGGTCCCCACTATTAGCCTCATTGAAGATGCCCTCAATTCATGTGTAAATGTCTCACATAATGGTTTTTGTAGGTGGAAGAGAAGACATAAAGGTTGGGGGTTATGAATGCTTCCTCAGTGGCCTTTTTTGATATTAATAAAGTCTGAAATTATTTCTATGCCTTTCTTCTTCCCCACTTCAGAAACCATGATACTGATCCCTCAACACTCTCATAATTGTACCTGCTCCTTCACTATGTATACTTTGTCTAATCTGTCCATTTCCTCCATTTTTGTTCTTTTTAGCCTTAAGCATTTAGTCCCCTGTAAGCACATCAGGCACTGTGAGTGAGCATTCAAATGTAGTGCTTCCAGTGTCCTTGAGAGTGAAAACATCTTGCTAGAGTAATCTTTATAGATCTTTTTCCATTATTCTCCTTATACAGTTCTCCTATTTTCATCCTTAAACACACTTGAGATTTATTTGCTGAGTTGGATCTCTTAACGTACACTCTTTAAACTGGTCTTCCCATTCATTGTTTCTCTCTGCTCTTTGAAATCATGCTTTTCATAAATACGCATCATTCTTCTTACAAATGAATTAAATATCCAGCATGCCTTTGGCCTCTTTTTTTTCCTGCTTGGTAACTAAGTCAAATGTTTGCTGATTAAGGAACTTTACTTTGTGGACTCTTTTGGTCTTGTTGTAATAACAGATTTACAGTGGTGAAGCTTCCGTATAAAATTATTGTCGCTTATTTCAGTGACATATCTGAGGTTCAGTTTCCTTTTCTCATTTCTGATTATTTGCTTTAATAGTTCATTGTTGGTCATTTTCTATTGCAGGCCATATATCTTTCCCAATATTATTTTTTCTTCTTGGCTTTTTTAAAACTAATTCTGATTTTTTCCCTGATAAGTTGGCTATCTGACTGTAAGTAGACAGGTTACTCAGTGATAATTGCCTCATTAATAAGAAGTTTTTCCTATCTGTTAAGATGTAATCTGTTTCATTTTTACAATTTTCTTTAGTGCCTTCCACATCTAGTACCTAACATTTTTTTTTATCAAAAAAGTATTTATTTTGAAGTGTTAACTCAATAAGCATTTATTAAACACCTACTATGTTCTAAGCATTGGGTTAAGTGCTGAGAATACAAAGACAAAAAACCAGTCCCTGCTCTCAAGGTGCTTACAGTGTAATGGGAAGACAACATGCAAATAACTATTTACAAACAAGATATTATACAGGATTAAATTGAAGATTACCTATAGAAGGAAGACACTAAGGTTAAGGAAGACTAAACTTGTAGAAGGTGACACCTTAGTTGAAACTTGAAGGAAGCCAGGAAAACCAGAACTTGGAGATGAATAGGGACAAAGTTCTAGACAGGGGGAAAAGTCACTGAAAATGCCCAGAGTGGATATGGAGTATCATGTGTAAGGAACGACAAGGATTCCACTGCCACTGGATGATGGAATATGTGGAGGGCATTAAGGTCTAAGAAGACTTGGAAAAAGTATGAAGGGCTTTAAAAGCCAAACAGAGGATTTTTATATTTGATCCTGGAAGTAATGCAGCAGAGTTTATTGAATGGGAGAAAATAGGGCAACATGGTCAGATCTGAGCTTTGGGAAGATCAGTTTCACAGCTGAGTGGAGGATGTGCCAGAATAGGGAGAAATTCGAGGCAGAGAGAACATTAGCAGGATATTACAATAGTCCAAAGGTGAGGAATTTAGGGCTTATTCCAGGGTGGAAGCAATATCAGAGGAGAGAGCAGGCATATACAAGAGGTGTTAAAGTTAAAAAAAAAAACTTTCCTATCATTTTTCCTCCATTACTGTTAACCTGAAAGGGGGTGTCATAGGACAGAGGGCCATTTTTAAAATTTTTGTTTCATGGTTTGACATAGCTAAAAATAGTCATCGCCAAGTGATTAGCCTAATGGTGATGACAAAACATAAGTATAAGGTCCAGAATTTCCCTGGAGGGGGAACCCTGTACCTTCCCCATAGCTATGGGTTAATTTTTTTTTTATATCAAAGAAAGAGGTCAAAGAGCTCACCAATTGATTATAGGTAGGAGTTTAATCAGTCATTATGAATATTTACAAACAGGGGCAATCTTTAGTCTGGGGCAGCAGCCAGACAGTTTTGTAGAATCCCACAAAGAACCACCAAAATCCCCACGGTAATTAATGAAAACAGACAAAGGCAGGAGGAGCTAGGAAGTGCATTACTAACTGATTGGTGTATATTTTTGGTTTTCTGCTTAGTAATGAGTTTAGGAGTTAAGCCAGACATAAGTTTATATATGGGTCATGTACCAGTCACATATGGGTCAGTATTCTTGTTTCAACATTCATAGTTCATATTAAGTTTTGACTCAGTGTCAGAAATATAATTGTAAACAGGTCACCATGTCCAGGCTTCTACCTTTAATAAGTTTTTGTGGCTTTTCACTTATTACTGCATTTTTCCCAATCAGGATCCCACAACAAGATATATCAAAGGTAGTTTTCAGGGTAGAGGCAGCTCAAAAGATGACACCAGTAGCTCTCATCTCAGTGGAGAAAGCAACCCATCAGATGAAATCATCAGATTAGCAGATGACATCATTATCCCTTCAAGAAAACAAGTGGTAATTTTAGCATCAGAAAAGTGTTCAAACTGCCTAAAGTCCTAATGTGACATGTAAAAAGTTTGAGAGACATAGTTTCTGGATAATTAATCATTCTATTCATTACAGCTAGCAAATAATTAATAAAAGGATGGTCATTTGGTTTTCTCTTGTAAACCAAAGATAAATCATGGAGGCCTCTCAATGCTTGGAAAAGTGAGTATTCCTAACAGGTGGCAATCAACTCTGATTGGTAAATGAGGGACTGGAGGAAGTGACTTTGATTATGTCACTCTTACTTGAACACCACCCCAGCCTCCACCAATCTAGGCAAAGGGATCTACCCTTTACCCAAGGTTGTATGGGCAGAACACAATAGGTTAGAATTCACCAGATTAGATTCTCTTTGTGAGATATTCTAGTTGGGTAAGGTTACAATTCCACCTAGATTAGATGGTCTGGGTGCAGTAAATTTGGGGGCAAAGTCAGTAATGTCCTTCAAAGACTGACTGTATAACTTACAGGGGTTATTTCTGAAGAAGGAAATAGACAAAAAAATCTTAATCTCAATTAATAATTCCTATTGAGAGAAATAAACATTTCTCTCATTGGGAATATCAGTTATCCAGCAACAAGTATTTTCTCTCCCGTTAGTGTCATAGGAAGCTGTGGATATATATCCCTTTCTATGGGGGTAGGGGGAGAAGAGGACAGAAGAAGGAGCAGAATTGTCCTTGTAATGTACCTTACTATTCAGCTTCTATTAATGAATTTAGCTTTGAATTAATGCATTTTGTAGCTTGGTAGGATAATTTGGTGTTGAGTAGAACTGACCCAAAACTTGACTTGAACTCTCATACCTTTCTAAGGCTTATATTTGAAGGGGGACTGAGATATTTAACTTTCTATCAGGGATAACTTTGGGAGTTATGGAAACCAGGTCTTGACGCTAACAGCCTGCTTTTGTCCATTTTTCTAACACTATTAGCTTTTTTCTGCATGGTATGAAAATTTTAACAATAAAAGATTTGATTAGCTTAATTATTTAGATCTCATTAATGAGACCAACAAGGTCAAAGATTTGGTGTCCTTCTGATTTGGTTAGGTTTATTCTATGCAGGGGCCCTTAACTTTGACCCATTTCATGAAGATATGGACTTAGTTTTATGAGAGGCAATGTGGTACATTGGACAAAGAACTGTTATTAGCATCATGAAGGCCTGTGTTTGAGTCCCACCTCTTACACATTGGCCCCAGCAAATCATTTAATTTTTAATGTTCTAGGCAGCTCTTTAAAACTATGAGGTGCAGATATGTTTCTAAATTGCATTAGTAGAGAGAATTTCCTCCTCTGGGAGTCTCTACAGTACCATTGAAATCGTAGTCCCACTCCCTTCACTATCCTATGCCATTAGGGTGGTCCTGGCAGGAGAGCACTCTTAGAATCGCACAAATACGCAACCATCAGTCAACACAAACACAAACAAAAGTAGTAAGAATAATAGAAAGTCAGAGCTAAGATGGTTTTAGAATCATATAATCATAGAATAGCTGGACTGGAAGAGCCCTTAGAATCAAGGAACATAGAGTGTTTGAGAAGGCAGTGATCCTTAGACATGAGTCCAACCCATTGATTTTTGTTTGTTTTTTTTGTTTTGTTTGTTTTGTTTAACAGATACTGGAACTAAGGCCAAAACCAGTGAAGTAACTCACTTAAAGTCACTTAGTTAGTTAAAGGCAGAACTAAGTAAGCCTAGATCTCATTTGATTGTGCCTACGTGCATGGTTTTTTTTTTTTTTTCACTACAACCAATCGTGTCACCTAAAGTTGTGATTAGAAAAAAGTAAGAGTTGTCCAATCCTCATTTCTATGCCCTCCATGTGATTCCTAGCTAATGGCATAATGCTATTTATGTTGGGCAAAAACCATAGGATCCTCAGGGACCTGTCTTTTGTGGATTAAAAGGTTCTTTTTTCCTCCAAATTTTTTTAAATCCCCATAGTTTATAGTTCATGAATATGGAGACTTAATTAAGAAATAGGTATTTCATTGACCAACACAGTGTATTAACTGAATGGTACTGAAGTCATTACGGGAAATTTTCCCTCTAATTACAGAGATTCTCTTCCATGTGAGATATTTTGCGTAAGAAAGTGAAGTGATATTAGTTTGCATTTACACAGCGCTTTCAGATTTGCCAAGTGCTTTACAAAGTTCACGTTACAACAACTCTGAAAAGTAGATGCTATTACTATTCTCATTTTACAGGTGAAGAAACTGGGGCAGAAAGAGGTTAAGGGACTTGTCCAGGATCTCACTAGTCAGTATCTAAGGCTAGATTTAATTCAGGTCTTGACTCTAGGTTGAATGCTCTATTCACCACTGCATGTGGTGTGAATAGAGGCATGTGGCCTCTAATAGTAGATGTGAGAAAATGTTAAATGCTATTTTTCTGATTCATCAAAAATGTCCTCCCACCACCCAAGAAATTAAATTCCATCCAAATAATGAAATAACCAGTCATCCTTGTAATACAGAATGTTTTATTCACAAAATTTAATGTTTCAAAAAACAAGCATTTATTGAGTATTAATTGTGTACCAGCCACTAGGTTAGGTGGTGGGGATACAAAGAAAAGAGTCCCTGCCCTCAGGGAGTTTATATTCTATCAAAGAAGACAAGTGTGTAACATGTACAGGCAGACACAGAATATTTTTTAATAAGAAAATTACGGGGCAGTGAGGCACCAGCAGCAGAGGGGATCAAAGAAGGCTTCGTATAAAAGTCATCCTTTGAGCTGAGTCTGGGAAGAAAATAGAGATTATAAGAGAGGGAGGTGAAGAGGGAGGGATCTACATAAATGGGGAGGGGAGAACAGCCAGCGTGAAGGCACAGAGATAGGAAATAGAGCATTGTTTATGAGGAACAAAATACCATATATGGTAATGAGCTGTGTTTGAAAAATCTAGTTGAAGATCTAAGTAGTCTGAAACCAAATTCCTTTGTGCCTATAGGATACATAATGCATAGGACTCTCAATAAAGTAATCTCTTTGGAAGACTGGGTGTGGGACCACTTTATAGACTGAATTACCTTTATTTTTAAAAGTAGGATTTAGAGTTGGAAGGGACCTTAGAAATCAGCAAATTCAATTTGCTTATTTTGCGTATAAGGATGCTGGGGTTCAGAGAGATTAAAGTGGCAGACGTAAAAGACCTGGGATCACAACTTAGGTCCTGTGACTCTGAGTTCAGTGCTCTATGTTCCCAGCTCTTTCTGCTTCACTATACTGCTAGTACATACAAGTAGGGTTAATAGACAAGAGTCAGTATCACACAGAGGAAAGTACCCTTGACTAAGATCCAAGAAACCAGAATATTTTTATTTCTATCTTTTGTTTTTACATCAGGTCTTGTGACTCCAAGTTTAGTTGGATTTCCACTACACAACAGTACCCTACATGAAATTGCAGTCCCTTCCAGCTTTAACATTTTAGGAATCCATGATGTTGATAACTTTTGGATCATGGCCCGGATTGGAAGAACAAGGGGCCTAGTCAACCACCTACTTTGTTGGATGTTGAGCAGACAGCAGGCTGGCACCCAAGGCAGATAGCTGATGTGTCAAAGTTATTCAATGACAATATGAATTGCATATTTAATGAGATTCTGTTGAGAGGCAGTTCATTTAAATATGGCAATATGAGCCTGAATGATGCCTTATTCCAATGACATATAAAGGCTGAAGGACCATTTCTATGGAGAAGAGCAAGAGTAGGGTTAAGAGGAGACTAATATCCACTTCAGAAATTATGAGTTAAAATCATCTCTAGTGTTTTCATACATTTTGAACCTTTTAAAAATTAATATTAAAGAAAAAAGAAAGCTTACCCTCTATATTTCAATTGTACTATTGATTTATATAAAAAACTCTCTTGGGTCTCACCTTGGTTACTTAACCATGTTGTATTCGGATACATCTAGCAGAGCAAGTGGCTTTGCTGTTATCGAGTTTGTTCCCCCCCAGTGACTCAGGGTGCTATTTTTCCAGTTTAATCCAATACTACATATAATTGTGTGTGACTAATGCAGCTCACTTAGGTGAGTCACTGAGCTAGGCATGCCAGAAGATGTGATTTCTAAAAAGTATAGAAATATATCTGGTGGAAAAAGGAAAAAAAATACACTTTTTAAGGTTATTCAAATCATTATGGTTGTTTCCAAAGGTCTTTTGGTCATTTGCAAAGCATTAGTGTATGAATAATGATTCAGGGAATGTGGCTGATAATTTGTTTAAAGAAAGACTTTTAATGTACATGAAGCTTAAAGGGAGATTTTTAAGGGAGGAATTGATCATTAGAGCTGGAGGATACTTTAGAGATCATCTCGTCCAACTCCCTAATTTTGTAGATGAGGAAACTGATGACCAAAAAGATTAATACTAATGTTTCTCCTTCTCCTTCTCCTCCTTCTCCTTCTCCTCGTTCTCCTCCTTCTCCTTCTTCTCCTTCCCCTCCTCCTTCTCCTTCTCCTTCTCCTTGTCCTTCTCCTCCTTCTCCTCCTCTTCCTCCTCCTGCTCTTCCTCCTCTTCCTCCTTTTCTTCCTCCTCATCCTCCTCCTTGTCCTCCTCCTCATCCTCCTGCTCATCCTCCTCCTTGTCCTCCTCCTCGTCCTTCTTCTTCCTCCTCCTCCTTTTCTTCCACTTCCACTGTCGGCACCATCAGCACCACCAGGACCACCAGCACTACCACTACTACTACCACTACCACTACTACTACTACTACTACTACTACTACTACTACTACTACTACCACCAATAATAATAATAATGTCACAATTTTATACCACTCTTTGTATTATCCCCATTTCAAAGATAAGGACACTGAGTTTCAGAGGAGTTAAGGAGTTTGCATAATATCACCCAGACAATTATTGGCAGAGCTAGAACTAGAACTCTGGTTTCCTGAGGCCCACTTTGTCTGGTACTTATTTTTTCCTACTACACCACACTCCCAAAAGTGGAAGTACAATCTGCAAGCCAGAAATAAGAAACATCTATGCTTGTATTGTTAACATAAGACATTTTTAAAAAGGAACCATTACTGAAAAGCAGTACACAATAATAGAAAGGACTCTGCCTTAGAGCTGAAGATCTGAGTTTGAGTGGCAGATGCATGACCCTGAATGTGTCATTTTCTTTATCTTAGCTTTAGTACCTTAGGACAGGGTTGTTCTATAGAAAGCTCTCCGTAATCTTTAAAGCGCTATAACAATGCGTGCTCATGTAGTTTTTAAAGAGTGCAGGCACTGGAATCTGAGGTTTGCATTTTGCCTCATAGCATGACTGTGGAAAAATCATTTCGCCATTTGAGCCTCAGTTTCTTTATCTGTAAAGTGGTGATAATTCCTTCCTGCTTCACAGTATTACTATCAGGAAAGCAATGAAAACACTATAAAAATGAGATCTATTAATATATTAGGCTTTTATGCAATTTCTTCTAGTTATCATTCTAACAGCCAGACAAATGAATTGCCCCATGTGCCTACATAAAGCAACACTGACATCCTGTGGCCAGGGAAGATTATATGTCTGTACTTGCTTATTCCTTAAATACTTGATTCTCTAAGTCCACACCAAATGGAAATGGACAGCTCAGGGAAGAAAAAACCACAGATAATTCCCATATCTTGTTTAGCAGTACTTTGAATTCCCATATCATCTCCACCAGTCAGATATTTTTAAGGTTACTAACAAGTAACAATCTGAACTGACCATGGTATCTGAGTTCCTCCCCTGTCAATATCTGACATTAGGATGTCTTTTAATGCTTTTAACAAGTTTTAACATCCATTATCTCATTTGGTCCTTAACAACCCTGTGATGTGAATCTCCACCTAAAAAAATAAGAATATGAGGTAGAATCAAGATGGCAGAGTGGAGAAAGCCCTCAGGCAAGCTCTCCCCAACATTCCTCTCCAAACAATTTTAAAATAACATCTCAAACCAAATTCTGGAGTGGCAAAGCCAATTAAAAAGTCAGAGTAAGTCATTCTCCTAGCCCAAGACAACCTGGGAGGGAGGAAAAAGAGATCTATGATACATGAGTGGAGGCTGGTCTAGTGCCTCCATGAATAAAGTACCAGTGGTGGAACTAGGTGATGATGACAAAAACAGTAGCAGCTTCAGGAATATTCAAGTTAGGGACAGTAAAGGGACCTGGCAACTGATCAAAAAAGAGATTACAGGGAAACCCTGTGCTAGTCCTGGATGTATAACCAGACATCAGACTTTGTTTGGCAAATCTATTGCTTATATCCACTTCTGGGTCATAGCTTAAGGGTAGAGAAAAGCACTTTTGGTCAAGAGGGAGTGGGATCCATGAGCAAAAGTATTGTTTCCGGTACCACAAGTTCAGGAACCCTGAGGAACAGCATCATTTATGGTCCCAAGGGATCAGGGGCTCTGAGGAATAGTATTGATTACAATCCCAAAGAATCAAGTGCCCTTCCTGGGTAAGGGCCAAAGTCCAGAACAGGAGATCAATGACTCTGCCTCTCCTCAGATCACATCACCTTGGAATTAATGAAAACTTCCAAACCCCTAGAACTATCTCTGACAATAAGCAGTATGAAAAAGCTTGAAACTTGAGACAGAGTCCCTCCCCACCCACAGCAGGGATGGAGCCTAACTTTAACACAAAGTTTAAAATCAAGAAATAAGATGGGAAAATATATGAACAACAACAAATAATTTGACCATAAAAAATCATCTACCATGGTGACAGGGATGATCAAGGCACATGATCAAAAGAAGACAATGAAAACAAAACATCCACAAGCAAAGCCTCAAAGAAAAATGGGAATTGGACACAGTACAACAAGAATTCTTGGAAAACCTAAAAATATTACTTTCATAATTAAATAAGAGTGGTCAAGGAAAAAAAAATTAGGTAAAGAAATGAGAACAAAGGAAGAAAATTATTTTTGAAAAATTAAAAACTTGGTAAAAGAGACAAAAATATTGAAGAAAATGATACCTTAAAAACAGGATTGGCCAAATGGAAAAAGAAATAAAACTTCACTAATTAAAATAACTCCTTAAAAAGCAGAATTTCCCAAATGAAAAAAAGAGATACAAAAACTCATTGAAGAAAATATTTCACTAAAAGATAGAATTGGAAAATGGAAGTTAAAGACTCCATGAGACACCAAGAAACAATAAACAAAGTCAAAAGAGTGAAAAAAGAGAAGAAAATGTAAAATATCTCATAGGGGAAAAATTAACCTTTCAAATAGATTGAGGAGACATAATTTAAGAAATATTGGACCACCTGAAATTCATGATCAAAGAAAGAGACTAGATATCACATATCAAGAAAGTATCGAGGAAAACTTCCTCAATAGCCTAGAACTAGAGGGTAAGATAGAAATTTTAAGAATCCACTGATCACCACTTAAAAGAGATACCAAAATGAAAACTCCTGGTAGCATTATAGCCAAATTCCAGAGCTCCCAGGTCAAAGAGAAAAAAACTTCAAGCATCCAGAAAGAAAATATTCAAATACAATCTAGCCACCATTTGGATCACACAAGATTTAGCAGCTACTATTTTAAAGTAGCAGAAGACTTGGAATATCATATTTGGGAAGGCAAGAGCTGGGACTACAACCAAAAATAGCCTACTCAGAAAAACTGAGTCTAATTCTTCAAGTGAAAAGGGATATTTAATGACATAAAAGACAAAAGACATTCCTGATGAGAAGATCAGAGCTGCATAGAAAATTTAACTTTCAAATGTAAGTCTCAAGAGAAGCTTAAAATGGTACATGGAAAAGAGAAATCATAAGGGAGTCAATCAGGTTAAACAGTTTATCTTCTATATGACAATTCGACCTAAGTTAATTTACTTATTTAGTGACATACCAAACTACCGAAGTATTATTTTTATATATCCAGAAAAAAATAATAACAAAATGCATCTTGAAGAGCAAAAGGTCAAGAACACAAAGTGAATCAAAGGAAAAAATTATGAAGGAAGGTGGACTATCAGTACCAGATTGCAAATCGTATTACAAAGTGTTAATCATTAAACAATCTGATACTGGCAAAGAAATAGAGTGGTGGATCAATGGAATAGAATACTTACACAGTACACAATATTAAATAGAATATTTACACAATATTAAATGACTTTAGTAATTTAGTGTTTGATAAACTCAAAGATACATACTTTTGGGGTAAAAACTCACCGTTTGACAAAAATTACTGGGAAAACTGGAAAGCAGTTTGGCAGAAACTATGCCTAAACCAACATCTTATGCCATATGCCAAGATAAGGTCAAAATGAATAAATGATTTAGACATAAGGGGTGATATCATTAAAAAATTAGAGGAGCATGGAAAAAATGCCTCTCAGGTCTGTACATAAGGGAAGAGTTTATGACAACACAAGATTTAGAGAAGGTCACATGAAGTAAAATGGATAGTTTTGATTACATGAAATTAAAACTAATGCAGCTAAAATTAGAAGGAAAACAGGAAACTAGGAAGAAATTTTACATCAAGTTTCGTGGATAAAGGTCACTTCTAAAATATATAGGGAATGGGCAAAATTTATTTTTGATAAATGTTGATAAGTTAGTTGATAAATTGACTTAGTGAATTTTTATGTGACTATTGATAGCTTTGATTTCTTATTCTCAAAACTGCCTGTTCATATCTGTTGACCAAGTCAATCCTAATTAGAGAAATGCAAGTTAAAAAAACTCTGATGTACCACCTTACACCTATGAGGTTGGCTACGCTGACAGAAAAGAAAAAAAAGACAAGTGCTGGAGGAGATTTGGAAGAATTAGACTATTCATTCATTATTGGTAGAGTGGTGAACTAGTCCAACCATTCAGGAGAACAATTTGGAACTTTACCCAAAGGGCTACAAAGCTGTGCTTATCCTTTATCCCAGCAATACCACTGCTAGATCTATTTCCCAAAGAGATCAAAGAAAAGGGAGAAAGAACCTGTTATAGAAAAAAAAAAAAACGTTTGCAGCAACCCTTTTCGTGGTGGCAAAGAACTGGAAATTGAGGAGATGCCCATTGTTGGGGAATGGCTGAACAAGTCATGGTATGTGATTGTGATAGAATACTATTTTGCTATAGGAAATGATGAGCAAGATATTTTCAGAAAAACCTGGGAATATTTATATGAACTCAGGCAAGGTAAAGTGAGCAGAACCAGGAGAACGTTGTACACAGTGATCACAGTGTTGTAATGATGCTTGATTGTGAAAGTCTTAGCTACTCTAATCAAGACAGTGGTCGAAGACAATTCCGAAAGACCCATGATGAAAAATGCTGCCTGCCTCCAGAGACAGAACTGAGGAACGCAGATTGAAGCAGGCTTTTTAAATTTTCTCTATTTTTCTTTTTTGTGTCTGTTTTCTTTTACAATATGGCTAATACAGAAATATGTCTTTGTGATGTCACATGTATAATTGATATCAAATTGCTTGCCTTCTCAAAAGGGAGAAGTGGACGTGGGGAGGGAGAGGATTTGGAATTCAGAATGTTAAATATTGTTTCATGTAACTGGGAAATAGCTAACAAAATAAAGAAAAAAAATATTTAAAAAGAAAAACAACCCTGTGATATCAGCAGAGCAGTAAAGAAATCATTATCCTTGTTTTATCGATGGGGACATTGAGGCCCAGGGATGAAGAGCCTTACCCAAGGCCTCACTGTAAGCTAGTGGACCAAGTAAGAACTCTCGCTTGAACCTCTCCTCTCCTCTCCTCCAGCTATTGGCCTGCATCTATCTTCCTATTTGGCAGCTAGGTCATACAATGGATAGAACCCTGGGCCCAGAGTCAGGAAGACCTGAATTCACATTTGGCCTTAGACACTCTCTAGCTGTGTGACTTTGGACAAGTCACTTAACCTCTGCTTGCCTCAGTTTCCTCATCCATAAAGTGTGGCTAAGAATAGCAACTCCCTCCAAAGTGTTGGAGTTTTTTGGAGGATCTAATGAAATAATATTTCTGAAGTATTTAGGACTGTGTCTGTTATGTGGTCAGTGCTATATAAGTGCTAGCTATTATCATTAATTATTACTATTATTATTTTGCAGTCAAACTCCAATAAAAAACCATCTATTATCATTGCCTATATTTGCTCTCCTCTCGCTACTCAGCCTTTTGTAATCTGGCTTCTGACTTCCTCGTTACTCCACTAAAATTGCTCTCTTGAAGATTACTGATGATCTCTTAATTGTCAAAATGAATGGATTTTTCTCAGTTCTCCTTGACCTCTTTGTAGCTTTTAACACAGCCGGCTACTCCCTTCTCCTAGATACTTTCACCTCCCTGAGTTTTCACCACTCCAATCTGACCTGGTTCTATTCTCACCTGTCTGGTGAGAGTCTCCCTTTCTGGATTATAAATCATATCCCGACCTCTAACTATGAAGATTTCCCAAGGCTCTGTCCTGAGCCATCTTCTCTTTCCTTATTCCCTTAGCGATCTCATCAGCCCCCATAGACTTAAAAATCACCTATATACGAATGACTCCTGGTTCTATATATCCAACCTACAAAGGACTGCAAAGAAAACAAAGTGAGCCCTGTCTTTCCAACTGCCCACTGGATTCCAGTTGAGTATCCCATAGATACTGCAAACTTAAAAATATCCAAAACAGAATTATCACTTCCCTTAACCTAGACCGTCCCTCTTTCTAAATTCTCTTTCTCTATCTAAAGCATTCTTCTAGCCACCTAGTTTCACAACCTTAAAATCATCTCCCACTCATCCCTCTCCTTCATTCTCCCCATCCTTTCATTTGTCAAGTCTTTTCCCTTCTACCTCCACAACAGATTTCATGTCCTTCCCTCTTTTCTCTACTCTCACGGGCACCACCCTACATCAATTCTCCCCTGGACTATTGCGATAACGCCCAAACTGATCCTCTTGCCTCAAGCCTCTAATACAGTTATGACTTTTCACTTAAGAATTTGATATTTGAGATCCTTCATAATCTAGCTCCAAACTACCTTTTGAGGCTTACTACCTATTGATTCTATTTATGTGCTCGACATTCAAACAAATCTAATTGACTTGCTGGACTCTGTACCTGACACTTCCTCTTCTAATCTCTGTTCTTTTGAGAGGCTGTCTGTCCTCTATGACTGGAATTCACTCCCTCCCCTTACGCACTCTTAGAATTATTAGCATCCTTCCACATTCAACTCAAATGTCCCTTCTTGCAGAAGGCCTATCTTGATTCTCCCAGTTGCTGCTTCCTTCTTCATACCCCCCAAAAGAAGAAAAGTAGCTGACATGACAAGCCTACTGCAGCTTTAAGGTTTGAAAAGCTCCTTACATATATCATCTCAATACCCTCATAACCACCCTGTGAGGGAGGAATTTTATTATCTCCATTTTACAGCTGAGGAAACCAAGGCTGAGAGATGTTAAGGGACTTCACCAAAATCATACCACTGGTTAAGTGTCTCTAGCAGGATCTGAACTTGCTTCTTAGTGATAGTGCTCTAACCACTGCACAGCCTAGCTGCTGATTTTTTAAAAATATTTTATATTTAATTAACTACATATGTATTCCTTCCCTCTAGTCAAAGTAAGCTCCTTGATGACAGAATTGTTTATTTTTTTCCCTTAAGTGCCTAATATTCATTTATTCAACATTTAACCAGCATTCATAAAGCACTTACTATGTGCCAGATAGACTACTAAGGATATAAAGACAAAAAAAAAGTTGTCATTGCCTTCAGGGAGCTTATTTTATAATGAAAGGAAATAACATACACAAAGATAAGTAAATGCACAGAAGACAAAATTGTGAAGCTTGTCTTTGGTGCCCTAAAGCCACCCCGCTACACCAATGTTTTCTCAGTCATAAGACCTAGATGGGACAATTTTGTTGTGGATGAGTCATTTTTCAGTAGTGTCCAACTTTTCGTGCCCCTATTTGGAATTTTCTTGGCAAATATTTGCTATTTCCTTCTCTAGTTCACTTTCCAGATGAGGAAACTGAGGCAAACAAGGTTAAGTGACTTGCTCATCCAGACTTGAACTCAGGTCTCCCTGACTCCAGGCCCTACCTTGCCACTAGTTCATCTAAAATAGGCCCAGAAAAATAAATGACTTGCTATTATTAGAGATAATAAAGGGAGACCTGGGAATTTGAACCCAGGTCCTCTGAGTCCAGGCCTATGGCTATTTCCACAACATAATAATATCAGTATGGTGACTCTCAGCTTTCTCTTCAGCAGTTTTATGAAAAAAAAATCAATCATCGCAGTGTCATGTACACCCAATATTGCCTAGCATTTAGCAACAGAAATTTCAAGTGTAAAGGTCCTATTAAACTAGTTAATTAGGTTAAAACTTTTTTTGGCAAAAATTCTCAGGCACCAGGCCCCTGGGAGTTCAAGTAGGCTACCTGCAGGCAAGTACATAGACCTTACAGAGAAAATTACTGATCTAATAAAGTGTTATGGATAGAGCCATAACTAGGATAGTGGTAATTTGGGTTTTGACCCAGAATACAATTAAATTGAGGTTAAAGAGATCTCACTTCCTTCTCTCAGTGGTCCAGTGGGCTACAGTTTCCATGTCTTATAGTCTTCCACAGGGTTTGTGTGACAGCTCCAGTATTTCTGTCCCTTTCCTGGGGACCACCTTCTCCAATAGACATAGCTCCTACTTTCGGCTCCTTCATATTATCTATACCAGGAAGGAGTGGACTGCTTCATTACTAAGAAAGATACCAATAAGTCAGTGTGAACTTTAAGGAATTAAAATTTACCTATTTTGTTCTCCTAAGATATGGGTTGAATGAGACAGCCTCTGAAGTTCCTTCCATTTCTTTGAGGTTGTGAGAGGAAGGAGGGGAGAGGATTTCTTGGCAAAGGTAATGAAGAAGGAAAGGAAGAAACCCAAGTTGGGAAGCCAGCTAACTGTATTAGAGAATCAGCCTTGAATTATCAAGTTTGTTTGACCTCCTAGTATTATTTAAATGGAGTGATATAGACTAATGAAGCACCATCATCCCTTCTTAACATCTTGCATATTAGTTTTTACTCAGAAGCATTCATGTGTTGGAAAATATTCTTCTTCATTATTCATATTGTGCCACAAGAATGTTATATTTGAAGAAACCATCGTGAATAAAGTGCTCAATTTAACACTGAGATTTACCAGGAAAATACTCCGTAAAAATATTCAATAACTGCATTTTCAGGGGGTGAAATTGTGTTCAGGACTGAACAGTTACAGAACAATGCTAATAGCTTTAGGGTTCATTTCAATAGTGTTTTCTGTAACAATCCAAGGACAAAGAAAGAAAAGTTAATTTTGTTTGGGTTTTTTTTTAAAGCGCTGAAATGAGAGCCCAGAAAATGGTCTCAGATCTGACTAAAGATGATTGAAGAATGGCTCCCTATAGTCTGAATAATATTTAAACAAATTTTAAAAAGGAATACTGAAATAACATAACTTTATAGTTAAATATATGAGCTAGGGCCTGAGATATTCCAAAGATAAAATGAGATGAAAAATATATTTTCAGACAAAACTTGTAAGCTCCTTAACTATAAATATCAATATGTATTCCATTAAAAAATGCTCCATTAGAATAATAGAAAACAAGGAATGAGAAAATGAACATAAAAATTGTAAAGGAGATGAATAATTCTGTTGCCCTAGCCTCAATTACCATAGTAATAACTCAGGGATTTTTTAGTCTTTGAAAGCTTAAAAACCCCTATGAGAGACAGGTGATTAAGTATTACCTCCATTTTACAGAATAGGAAACAGAGGCTGAGATTATAGTTATTTGCCCTTAGGTATATAGTTTTTAATTGTCACATCTAGGTGACTTAAAATCTACCTGTGAAGGTACTAAAAAGAAGTCCTTACTTTTAACAATTGAACCATCTTGATTTATTTTGTCATTGAATCCAAGCTAATTGTGTATATATATATATATATGTATATATATATGTATATTATCTATTTTATATATATATGTATATATATATATGTATATACATCTTGAATAATCCAATTATACCTTACCATTAAGGAGAAATTCTGACTTAGATTCCATCTCTGAAATATACATGTATCTGTTTTGTATATATACATGTGTATACACAAATACATCAGATAGATAGATATACATACATATATATATATACATATATATACATGTACTGCCACACACATACACAATCACCTTTTATTTTTCTGTTGTTCAGTAATTAGGCAAAGATGCTAGATGGCACAGTGAATAGAGCACATACCAAGAGGCAGGAAGATCCATGTTCAAATCTTGTCTTAGAATAGTGATACTGGACAAGTCACTTAACCTCTGTATGCCTCAGTTTCCTCATTTGTAAAATGTGGACATAATAATAGCACCTACTTCCTAGAGTTGTTGTGAGATTCAAATGAGATCCCTAAGAACTTTGCATACCTTAATATCCTATATGGTAGTTAATACTATTACTACATTTGTATATTATGTGTGTATAAATATGTATATGCATACATGCATACATGTGTATTATCTGCATACATACACACACGTGTGTGTGTGCATATACCAAAGGTAGACTATAACTCAGAATCTCTCTTCAATTCTTTGTTACAAGGATGGCTTGCTGGATAGGGGAGAGGCCGGGATGTTTTCAGAAATTAAAGAGATATAAAAGCAAAAGGGATCAATAAAATAAGATTAAAAATAGTTATATAAAGAAGACACATAAGTACCACTGGAAACAAGTTCTGAATAGATTCTGTTGATGAGATATCCTGTGTCCCTTGTTTGATAAAGTCAAACAAAGCTGCAAAAGGTGTCTGATCTTGATTTCATCTAATTTCTTTTGTCATGGAATGACCTTTTATATCCAGATTATGTATTTGTTTTTCATGTTTTGCAACTTATGCTGTAAGATGTTAATCTAACCCTAATTTCTGCTGAACTGCTGTTCAGTTTTCCTACAATTTTTTTAAATAAGGAATTCTTCTCTGAGTAGTTGATGTTCTTGAGCTTTTAGAACACTAGCTTATTGTATTCAGTTGTTTCTGATTCTCTTATCTAGTCTGTTCCACTCATCTACTTTTCTCTTTCTTTTAATCAGCACCAAAAAGTTTTTAGATTACTTCTTTATAGTATAATTTGCTAGGGTGGGAGTGCAAGTCTCCTTTCATTCCTGTTTTTTTTTTTAAAAAGTGTTTTCCTAAGCCTTTTATTCCTACAAATAAATTTAGTTATTATTTTATCTATGTATATAAAGTGCTCCATTGGTAATTTCATTGGTAAAGTGCCAAATTCATACATTAATTTAGGTAGCATCATTTTTATTGCATTCCATGAAATGACTAGCCTTTGAACTCTTTTTGGTTACTCTTTATTTCTTTAAACAGCATCTTGTAATTCAATGAATATTCTTTGAGTGTGACTTGGTAGATTGAGTCACAGATTTTTTTTTTTGCATTTTGTATGTATTTTAATAAAATTTCATTTTCTATTATTTTCTCTTAGATTCTGTTGTTGCTTTACAGAAATATTGTTCATTTTTATGTATTTGCTTTTTATACTGCTACTTCATTGAATCCGTTATTCATTATAATTAGTTTCTTGTATGATTCTCTGGGATATTCTAAGTAAATCATCTTGTCATCTACACATAACAGCACTTTTTGCATCAAGCCCTTAAATCCTAACTTATAACAGAGACCCTCCAATGAAGCTACAACCATGAGTATGACAACATTCATACTATTACCTTCATCTTGTTATTCTGAGGAAGGATACTAACAGCAATTGACATTTGTGTAGCCTTTTAAAGTTTTCAAAGTGTTTTCACCACAAATTGTTTAAAAGCCATAAAACAATGTATAAATGTGAGGAACAGAAAGGTATAGTGGGAAGATCACTGAAGTTAGAGTCAGATATCAACATAGGGTTCAGTGTCTGTTCTGACAATTGGTACTTGTGTGACCTAGGGCAAATCTCATTTCGTATCTCTGGACTATGAATTCCTCTTCTGTCAAATGAAAGTTGGATTATCTTCAAGGTCCCCCCAACTTTGAATCTTATGAACCTATGGACTTGCTATGAAATCATCACTATTTATATTATTGTTTAAGCAGCAGTTTCCTCCTCCGTAAAATGCAAATCTTGCCGGCTTGTTATGAGGAAAGTAAATCCCTAACCTTAAAGTCCTATAGAGATGTCAGCTATAGCTATAGATAGATCTACATATTGATATCTATATAGATATTAATATGTCTATACTGGATACATCTATATCTACGTATCTATGTGGAGGCAGATGCTCTTCAAGGCCCGTCTCTGATGTTTCTGCCAGAGATTGGCTCCTAGACTGGCTAATCATATGTTTGACTCGATATGGCATTTCTAATTTTCCAGAAACTCCAGCAATTGTAAAGCATAATAAATGAAAAGATGTAGACCTAGAGATTAAAGTAATCCATCTCTCCCTTCTCTGAACTACCTGCGTACTTATAGTCAGGATCGTATAACTCAGTACATAATTCTTCTCTAATTATTCAAATGTCCTAGTTTTGTTTTCCAAACTATATTATCAGCTCTTTATAACTTCTGTGTTCTCTAAGGCACATAACATGTTGCTACATACACGGGAGGAGCTCAGTCAGGCTAGATAATTAATCAAAGAAAGATTTGAATATGGAATCAAAGGGCCTGGGTTTGAATCTTGACTCTGCTGCTTCCTACTTATATAATTTATTCATTGGATAAATCCTTTTCCCTTTCTGGATCTCAGTATCTTCATAATGAATAGTTTGAACTGATTGCTTTCTGTTCCCTTCCTGCTCTAAATCCTGCGATATTACGATTTCTTGATTTTTATATATACGAGATGGTATCTGATGCTAGGACCTCAATGCATTGCTTCATTGGCTTGAAAGATTTCCTTCCACAAACATTTTTAAGTGGTTCAAGTCAAGTTAGAGGTTGCATGATGTTAGACTAGGCTACACCTGTATACACCTCAGAAAATAGAAAGCTACTAGGGCTTCCTATTGTTTCAAGGTGAGGTTGTTTAAAGGGAGCTCTCTGAGGATGGATTGTGGTGCCAGTGCATTTCAGATAGTGTTAGGGATTGTACCCTCAAGGCACCCCCTTTTTCCAACTTACAGAACCCACATCTTGGAAGGACTAATATTTCTTAATAAGTTCAAAAAAAGCATAGGACTAAGAGGTTATTTAATTGAAACTCCTTATCTTACAGACGAGGAAACTGAGGCCCAGAGAAGTTAAATTGTGTCAAATGAGATACTTTGTTTTTGTTTTTATGTCATGTATATCACAGCATTTTGTAAGCTATAAAATTCATCTTTCATACATTATTTATCGTCATTTTTATCATCAGTTACTATTAGCCACTCTGCCCATTCTCCACAAACCTGAGGTTTCATTACACTATAAAGAATATAATAATAATAGCTTACATTAATGTAGCACCTGCTCTGTGCCAGGCACTGGGACAAGTGCTTTACAATTATGATGTCATTCGATCCTTAGAACAATGCTGAGAAGTAGAGGCTTTTATTATCTCTGTTTTACAGAGGAGGAAACTGAAGCAAATAGTAGCTAAATGACTTACCCAAGGTTGTCCAGCTAGGAAGTGTCTGAGGCTAGATTTGAACTAGGGTCTTCCTGACACCTGACCAGGTACTGTCTCCACTGTGCCACCTGTTTTCCCCTGTATTCTCAAAATTTATGACAGAAAAGGCCAAGCTCTGGAGGTACTGATAAGCCAGAAAGATTTTCAGTCTAGTCCTAGCAAAAAACTGTTTTTCTGTGATCAGAGGACCAGCCTTGGAGCGGAGCCTCACCACCAGAATGATGTACAGCAGGGTTCTTTGGCTGTAGCCCCTCAAAAAGACCATCTACATTAAGAAAGAAAAAGCTCACAGTAATGAAATTACAGAATTTTAAAGTGTCAAATATTAACTAGTCCATAGGAGAGGATTTCTTTTCACACCTCCATATGTGATGTAAAATCTCTGCGACATCAAGGTCAAATCTCTGCAGTATCGTAGCACTTTTTTCTTTTTTAGTTGTTTTGCACCTTTTGGTTTTTTATATCACAAATATTTCAAATATTTAAACTATTCTCTTTTCATTGAACCTTCACTTCTCACAAAGAAATATATTTAAGCAAAATGACTCAAACTCATTGGGCACCACATACCATATTCAATAACTGTAATCCCCCATCTCTCTGACAAGAAGGACGTGTGTTTTGTCATCAGTTCTGTGTGATGAAGACTAGCTGTTACAAGCTAACTAGAATTCAAATGCCTTTCTTAGTGTTGTTTTCATTTGCATATTTGTGCAGTTTGTGTATGTTGTTCCCCTAGTTTTGATTACTTGGTTCGATCAATAAACATTTAAAATATTTGAAACATTTAAAAAGCATCTACTATGTGCCAGGCTCCATTCATACAAGCCTGCACATATTTGTTGAGGTCATTGGAGGCCAAGTGGATAGAGCCAAGTTAATCTGGCCTCCAACATTTGTTGGCTGTGTGATCCTAAGCAAGTCAGCTGACCTTGCTCAGCCTGTTTCCTTGTTGATAAATGGGGATAATTTAATAGGACCTACTTCCTAGGAATGTTGTGATGATAAAATGGGATAATATTTGTAAAACTTAGTAAATCTTATAGAATTCTATAAATGTTAGCTATTACTGTATGTCTTTTAATTCCTTATAGTTATTGTTTTCTACAGTACGATGATATTTTATTTGTGTAATGTAATTTGTTCAGTCATTCCATAATTGATAGCCACTTTTCTTAGTTTCCTTTTTTTGCTACCACAAAAAGTTCTACTACTAAAATCTTAGTGTCTGTGGGGCCTTTCCTTTTGTCTTTGGCCTTTGGGAGGCCCACTAGTGGGACTTCTGGGTCAAATGGTAACATTTTTGCATCATTCTATATTGTCTACCAGAACAGCTAGACAAAGTAGGAACTCCACCAAGAGCATTTTAGTAGCTTAATCTTCCCGCCGCCATTATTTCTTTCCTCTATCATTTTTGGTACTCTGAAGGTGATTTCACATGAAACTTCAGGCAGTGTGGGGATCATGGACAGAGTAAAGTGTCACAGACTTAGAGTAAGGAAGACATAGGTTCAATCTAGCCTTGTATATGTACTACTTGTGTGACCCCGTGTCAATTACTCAGCCTCTTTGGACCTAAACTTCCTCATCTTATAGATGAGATTGGTCTTGACCTCCAAGTTCCCCAAACTTTGATCCCAAAAACCTAAATTTAAATTCATGCTCTTGCTACAGTTCAGTTTTTTCAGTTGTGTACAATTCTTCATGACCTCCTTTGAGGTTTTTTTGGCAAAAATATTGGAGTGGTCTGTCATTTCCTTCTCCAGCTCATTTTACAGAGGAAAACAAGGTTAAGTGACTTATACAAGTCACACATACAGTAAGTGTCTGAGGCCAGATTTGAACTCAGGAAGATGTCCTCCTGACTTCAGACCCAGTCCTCTATCCACTGTGCCACCTAGCTGCCCTGAATAAAATTCATAATTCTCTTGCTATTAGTGTTCTAGAGCAATCTTTCATTTAGTTGTTAGTAGTTTGTAATCCTTTTTAAGAACCATTTGTACATATCCCTTGACCATTTGACCATTAGGCAATGGTCCATATTCTTTTATATTTGGGTCGATTCCCTATATATTTTAACTCTCAGACTCTTAGTAAAGATAGTTTATGCTGTGGATACTGTCGTCATTTAATCACTTTTCTGATTATAACTGACTTAATTTTGTTTGTGCAAAAACCTTTTTTTAAAAAATGTTATATGATCTAAATTATTTCTTTAATCCTTTGTAGTCTTCTCTAGCTTTGACTATCAATTTTTTCCTTAGCTATAATTATAAAAGTTATTTCATTCTATTCTCCTCTATTTTTTATGATATCAGTTGCAACCTAATTGTAGAATATGGTGCCAACTTGTAGCCTAAACCTAATTTCTGCCAAACTGCTTTCCAATTTTCCTGGTAGTTCTTGTGTAGAGTGAGTCCTTCTCCATGTAAGTTGCGCTCTTGGGTGTACAAAACACCAGATTATTGTGTTTAGTTGCTCCCGAAGTTTGATTACTTTTTTCTATTGAAGTACTTTTCTATTTGTTACCTAGTATCAAATAAATTTTATGTTTATTGTTTTAATGTGTCTTGATGCATTTGTATACATAATTTCAACAACTATTTTTCAATGCCTACTATGAAGAAAGCCCTGAACAAAGTGCTATATAAGCTAGAAAGAATTGTAAGATGAGGTCTTTGCTCCTAAAAATCTTACAGTACAGTTGGGGAGACAAGACATAAACATATCAAAAGTGTGAACTCTCACATACAATGAAAGTTTGCATATCACCTCAAAAAAATAGAATATAACACAGCAGTGAAAGTAATTTAATCTGAGCCCATCTGTCACAGATCCATTCAAACCAGTTTTAGTTAAAACTAAGTCAGAGCTCTAACTAGGGTAGAGCAATCAGGGCTTTGTTCCAGAGCACCGATAGCACTTCCAATCTCTCAGTAGCTTAGTTAGCAAGAATAATCAGTTAAAACAGGAAATCAGATGGTGGATTACATGAACTTTTCCCCTTCTCCTTGCCTCTCTTGCTTATAGATTGCTTCCCCAGGTCTCTGTTTCCTAGATCACTGTCCATGTATGTCAGAATCTCTAACTGCTTCCTATTAAGGATTTGTTTCATGCCACTTTCCCTGAACACCATTTGGGATGCCTTCCCTATGCACAGAAACCTCTAGTTTAGTCTGTACAAAATGGAAATCGAATAAAAAACAGTTACCTAGATTAGAGAGCATAGGATCAACTACTGACTCATTGTCCATTAACTGTGTCTCATTTGGGAAACCTGCCAAATTTCCAATTTATCTGAAATGGTAAAGTATATTACTGGTAGGTCATAGTTCTATAGTGCTTTACTTTTTCAAAGAGCTTCCCTCCTAACAATCCTGTGCAGTAGATACTCCAAATATTCTCATCTGCATTTTAGAGAGGAGGACACTGAAGACTAAAGAGTTTGGGTGACCAGACCATGGCCCCACAACTACTCAGAGGGAGACAGCCAGAATTCTAATCAAGGATTCCTGCCACCAGCTCAAACACTCATTTTCCTCCACCTGGCTGCCTTTAAACAGAATGTTTTAAGTGTAATGTCTTTGTTTCCTACTTTTGGTTTGGGGGCACCGGCTCTGGACAGTTCTTTACATTGGGAGTGTTATTTCATAGAGTTGCAATTTTGTAGTATTTCAATTTCTTTTGAAAAGTTGTTAGTCCTTTCAATGCTGTGCACAGTTGGGTATTGCTGTTCTCCTATCGTTCTTGAGACTTTAGTTTACTGAGCCAAGAACAAAAGAGAGGGGGAAAAGATTTTATGCATGAGCAAATATTCATGAAAGAATCCCCCGTGCAACCTCATATGACTCAAAATGGCTAAAGAATGTTGTATTTTCAGTGTGTGAAAGAGCCCTGGAATGACCTGGCTTCTAGTCTCAAATCTGCCTCTTACTGGGTGCATTAGTCAGATTGTTTCACCTAGCAGAGACTCAGAAATCATTTAAACTAACTGCTACCCTTTTACTGATAATGAAAGTGAGGTTTCCACAGGCTAAAATAGTGGGTTCATGCTAACAAGATGAAATACATTAGAGTCAAAATGTAATATCTGGCTCTTAGGATTTAAAAAAATCAAGCACACAATTTGGGGAGAGCGCATTTAATTCTGGGGGAAAAGATCAGAGGTTCACAGTGGACAATAAAGTTAACGTAAGCCGACAGTGACTGGCAGCCAAAAAAGTGAATGCCTTCTTAAGTTGCATTAACAGGAATCTAGCATATAGCAAAAGAGAGCTGAGAATCCCACTGTCCAAAGCCCTAGTCAAACCATATCTGGAGTTTTGTATTCAATTCTGGATCTTATCCAGAGGAAGATCAAGTCAAGGAAAGAAGCATTTATTAGGTACTATGCTAAGCACTTGGGATACAAAGACCTGAAAACGATAATGCCAATTCTAGAGAAGCTCAGGGTCTAACAGGAGAGGCAATACGAAAACAACTCTGCACAAACAAGATACAGGGAGGACAAATTAGAGAGAATCCTCAGAGGGGAAGCTCTAACATTAAGAAAGGCTAAGGGGGAACCTGCTTACAAAAGATGGAACTTTAGCTGAGATTTGAAGGATGGCAGGAAAGCTAGGAGGTGGAGATGAGGGAGAGAATTCCAGGCATGAGGAACAGAAAATGAAAATGCTCATAGTCAGGAGAAGTAGTGCGTAGTGGGAGGAACAGCAATGAAGCCCATGTCAGTGGATAACAAAGTAAATGAGATGTGGGGGCAGGTGAAACAAAAGGTGTGATCAGGGGAGAAGACTCAAAACCCTGTGAAGTGACCAAAAATGAAATGAGAATCGCTAGCCCAAAGAAGAAAAATTTTAAGGGGGAAACACTATATCTGTCTTAAAATATTTTAAGAGTTGTCATTTTGAAGGGGAATTATCTCTAGCCACTACTAAATGTGCCTTGCAAGAAAGAATGGCTGCAAAGAAGCATCACTTCTCAACTCATTAGTGCACATGCCAAGAGCCCAGAACACTTGTCAATATAGACACAGATATGTAATATGCCCCCTGATAACATACAAGGACAGTCTACCAGTTGTCTTCCAAGTAAAAACAGTGCACCATCAGGAAACAATGTTAAAATAAGAGTTTACGTTTTTAATAGTGCTTTGGAATTTGCAAAGTAGTTTCATTACAATAATCATATGAGGTAAGTAGTGAAAGTATTATTATCCCATTTTACAGATGAGGGGATAGGAGCAAACAACTAAATACACAAAAGAGAAAAGTTTAAAATTTAACTAAATTATTAGAACTTGAGATAAAGTAGGTAAATGAAAGCAAGGGACAAAGGGAGGGTCTGTGGAAATTGAATCTATTTAATAGATTGATATCAAAATAGCACAAGCACAACTAATCCCAGGAACCAAGCAGTGACTTAGAGGGGGGAAAAACTAATTAAAAATGAATAAAGGAGAGCCACAAGCACAATAATCATAACCTTTGATGTAAATGGATTTTAAAATCCAATAAAACAAAAGAGTGACAATAGACAAGAAAATAAAATCCAACAATCTAACATATGCAGGAAATGTATTTTAAAATCAAGATACACAAAATCAAAAGCTCACACATTTAGAGGCTTCAGGGAACCTTAGAAGGCATTCTAGTCCTCCTCCCCCCACCCTACCATTTTACAGATGAGAAAGCTGGGGGCCAGAGCAATGTCACATAGATAAGATCAGACATAAACCTAGATCCTCTGATTCCAAATACTGCATTCTTTTCACTATATCATTTTCCATGAAAAATATCACATGTGTGGTATTTTTGTCTCTAAAATCTTCCTTTTCTTTGCTTAGGACTTCAGAATACTTAACAATGCTTTCTGGGTTCTTTCTTATGGTATCATTTGTCCCTGTATTAATTGACATTAGAACAAAATTTTCAGTTTTGAACACTCTTGAGAGGCTTACTGACAAGTTCCTGATAAATGTTGGAATACAGCAGACTTCTGCTATTTGTGAAAGATTGACAAATAGCCTCCTTGGCTACTCTCTGCAGGGAGTCACCTCTAATCACTACTTATCTTCTTTCTCTGATGATTTCTGGATGACATCTCACCTGATAATGCTTCCGCTTTTCATGGTACCCCTAACCCCTGTAAAAAAAATATCTTCATATCATACAAATAATTTTGTCTACAAATGTTCAGTGGCCCTTGTTCCTTCTACTTGACATGTTTTTCTACCCTCCAACCTCTCGATATAAGTGAAAATTCCCCCCCTGTCTCTTCAGATCCCTTTTCACCTTTGTTTCCTCCTCATATTGCTTCTTCCATGCTTAAAAGAAAAATTTAATCTCAGAGTCTAGAGAGGAGAGAGTCATTCCTCAGCCTCTTCCACTCTCTCCTCCAGAAGAGACCAACAAGCACTTTGTGGTGACAAAAGTGTTATTTGATTCTTACAGAATCACAAATGTAGCACTGCTGGTCACTACAAAATATTCTCTTCAGTTGGAGCTGTTTCCTGAGCCTTTTTTACTCTTTTACATACATCCCTTGGCTAACCTTTACAGATGAAAGTGAGCTTAAATACATAAAATGGTTCACCCATGTTCACACAGCTAATAAATCCCAGGTGTGAGCCTAGATATTTCGACTCCTGATTCAGTTCTCATTGTGTTATGCTATATAACCACTCGAATTTGAATGTGGAATAGGAATTGACTGGAGTGATTGGCATCTGGTGGAATGAGTCTAGAAAATCAGTCAAAATGAATCCTATGAACATCAACATTTAAAGCAAAACAGGGTTCCCATCCTCCAAAGTTTATAGAAAACCAAAAAAGATGTGTGTACCCTATTTGGATTATAGGATCACCTACAAAGATAGACATTTTGATTACAAAATTCACTTAAATGACCCCCAAACAATTATCTAACATTTTGCCGTAGAACAAAGATATACTTTCACTCCCAAATGAACTCAAAAATAACATTTCATCCCTAAGATATTTCTTCTTTTATGTAGAGAAGTAGTCAGATCACTGAAGGGAGAAAAAGAAGGGGAAATGTTTTAAAATAAATTAATTTAAAAGCACAAAATAATAACATCTGGCATGTATACAGTGCTTTAATTTTTACAAAGCACTTTCACATACGTTATCTTCTTTATCCTTCTGTAAGACATCATGTAGTTTTAAGAAGTACAATTATTATTAAACCCTATTTTATAGGTAAAAACTGATGGCAAAAAATTCACGACAGAAGTAACTCGGATTCGGAGCCAGAAGAATCCTTAGTGATCATTTAGTCCAGCCCTTACCATCTATGGGTGAGGAAACTCAAGCCAGAGAATGGAAGTAATTTACCAAAGGCTGTAAAATTAGTGAGTGGCAGTTGGGATTTGAACCCAAATCTTTTGCCCTAGAACCCAATGTCCTTTCCATGATTCTATAGCTACCTCCCAGGCAACGATTACAAACGGTTATATAATAGCCTGTAACCATATAGTCAAAAATATTTGTAATATATATTTTCCCCAAGTGGATACTGAATGAATTTTGTCTTGAATTGATCCCGAGAATGTTTAAAGGTATAAAATGCATTGCAATATTTCAATTCCTTGTCAAATATAAACCTAGTTGGTTCCTGGCACTTTTAAAATATAATTTGACTTTTAATATCATTCATTTCAATAGGATTTTAAAAGTTCTCTTATAATCTATTAATGGTGAAACTCTAGTTCAGAAATGCTATTGTATTTGTGATATGAACCTACTTGAGTTTTTTCTCCTAATAATATCTAGAATGTAATTCTGCCCCCAGCTGGTTAAAACATCTGTGACATCATAGGGAAACAGGGAAAGTTGGAAACCTTGTTTATCTCTGGGAATGACAAGTGCAATTTGTATGCGTAGAATGAGGGATCTAATTTGGGGAACGGATGCCCCTGAACTATAAAGTTGGTTAGGTAAGTGTAAGATGTACTTTTTTATTCCAGTACTAAAATCTGGGGAAAGGAGAGCTTATTTCAGAAAGCAAAATCTCCTGTGATAATTCCTTGGGTAGTTTACCATTAATGAAGTATTGATTGCCCATCTATGATAATTGTACCATCTGTATCAGATCAACCTACAAATGGAGAGTTAATAAAGATTACTATCACTGCTCAGATCTACGGCCAAAGGTATAGACAACGCATTAGAATTTGTCTTCTTAATGCACTCTTGTTTTTTCCATTACTTTTTAAATTTATTAGTCCTTGCTTATTCGGTTTTCCAAGGGGGCTGTTGGGCATATGTAGTAGTTCACAGCCCTTCTGGTCTTTGTCTCATGCACAATCATCATTTCTTGGCTCAAGGAAGGACAAAGAAGCTAAGAAGCAGGGGTGTTCACATTCCCTTGCCTTGCTTTGTCCCTGACTTGTACACTGCCACCACACTAATTCTCTAGACTGTGAGAATGAGGAGGCCAGAGTTCAGAACAAGCCCATCTTCCAGAACTAAATGGTCCCCAAGCATTGCTATGATCAACAAATTCATAGGATTTAAAGCTGAAGGAGGTCCTAGAGTTCATCTAGCCCAAAGCATTCTTTTCACAAATATAGAAACTGAAACACAGAGAGAGGAAGTGATATACCTATCCTCATATAGGTCCCAATCAATAAATCGAAACAATTTTAATAAACTACTGCAATGTTCCAGATACTAAGCACTGGGAATACAAAGATGAAAAGTAAGCAGTTGCCACTCTCAAGATGGTTATATTTTATAAGAAAGACAACATGTGCATGTGTGTGTGTGTCTATATCATGTACACTATGAATACAAGGGAATTTGTTGGGGAGACTATTGGTCTAGGATTCTTCATGGGTTTGTGTTTGTGTGTGTGATGAACCCCTTGGACTGTCTGATGAAGCCTATGGACTCCTCAGAATTATACTTTTAAATGCATAAAATAAAATGTATAGGATTACAAGAGAAACCAACTATATTGAAATAAAGATGTAATTTTTCCCCCATCAAATTCATGAACTGCCTGAAATCTATCAGTGGGCACCAGGTGAGGCACCTGCTCTAAAGACTGGGAAGAATCAGGCACAGTTTTGTGTAGAAGGTGACATCAGAGCTATGCTTTCAAATGGATTCAGAGAGAGACAGACAGAGACAGAGAGACAGACAGAGAGAGAGAGGGAGAGAGAGAGATAGAGACAGAGATAGAGACAGAGAGACAGAGAAAGACAGAGATAGAGACAGAGAGACAGAGAAAGACAGAGAGAGACACAGAGAGAGACAGAGAGGAGAGAGAGACAGAGACCGAGACAGAGAGAGAGGAAGGACAGAGAGACAGACAGACAGACAGAAAGAGAGAAGTGAGGATGAGAGAGAGCATCAGAGAGACAGAAACTGAGAGAGAGACAGAGACAGACAGACAGAAAAAGAGAGAGAGAGAAGTAAGGAGGAGGGGGAGGAGTATATTTCAGGAACAGGTGACAATCTTACAAAGGCCTAGAGATGGGAAATCGAATATCTTGGGCAAAAAAAATTACTAGAATTCAATCCTAGGATCTCTGACTCCAAATCTAATGTTTTTTCCTATTACACTAGGCTACATTAATTAAACATAAAGATTCCTCAAATCAGCGTAGTACATTAGTGTGTAATGTGCTTTTTTTTTCCTGAGTTGCATAACAACATTCTGAAACAGGAAGTACAAGTAATAAGATTCCCATTTTAAAGAAGGAAACTGAGGTTCAGAAGTCAGTGGAAATAGCAGACCCACTGACTCCAATTCCAGTGCTCCCTGGAGAAATATCCTGTTTCTGGTTAGACACTATAGAAAAATAAAGAGCATACAATTACTATGTTTAAGTGGTGTATCATCTAAATAACCAGCACAATGAATTATCTAATGCCAGTTCTGCCTGGTAACTCTTCTTCATTATTTATTAAAATTTTTTAACTTTTAGGAAATTTATTTAACCATCCAGGGAATTTTTATTTAAAATGAAAAAAATATATATAAAACCTATTTGTGTACTTGACAGCAGCAATGAGAGTGAAAGCAAGATGGGCCATTCCTAGAATACAAAATATTTGAGCTAAAGGGGGAATTAGAATTGTCTAGTCCAAACCTTTACTTCACAGAAGAGGAAACTGAGGCTCAGAAAGGTTTAGTAACTTGATCAGGGTAACAGGGCTAATTAATGCTAGACAGGCACAGAATCAGATCTGTCAGCTACAGTTTAATGCTTCTTTCTTTAACACGTTGGCTTTGTATATATAAAATTGTCCTAAGTAATCAGGCAGATGTCGAATCCGAGACCCGTGATTTGTGATTAAGCCCTGGTTCTCATAATGATGGGCTGTGTGACCTTGCCCAAATTTCCTCACCTCTCTCAGGCAGTTTCTTCATCTGTAAAATAGAGATAATAAAACTTACACTATCCTTCTCACAAGTGTCTTGTAAGGAAAGGCTTTGTAAACTATAAAATGCTCGAGGAGTGGAAGCTATAAATTATTTTCACTATTATTCTCTACTATGTAGCTATGGACATAAATTATGAAAAAAAAAAGCTGTGGCATAAAGAGGGAGGGAAGAGAGGAGTCACAACAAACAGACAAAGATAAAGAATGAGACAGCGCTTTCTCATTTCACCCAAAGATGGGGGGCAGGGCACATGTATTGAATCCCTTTTCTGGACCTTGGCTTCCTTGCATGCTATAAAGAGCAGAAGTTTTGGATGTATAAGACCAAGGTTTGATACCCAGCTCTCCCCACCTGATTACTGTGTGACTTTGACAGAGTCACTTTATTCCTCTAATCCTCAATTATCCCATTCGTAAAATGGGGATAATAATACTTGCAATACTCACACTGCAGGTTTGTTGTTAGGATCAAATGAGACCTATGAATACTAATGCAGTCTATAAATAAAGCAATGTAATCTATAACTACTATACAAACAAACTATTGTTAAGCTATTCGCTATGAAATGGACAAATATGTTTCTGTCCCACCTGCCTTACTTCTTTCATAGGATTGTTTCAATCAAGCAATAAATATGTATTGAATGTCGTTAAAAAAAAAACCTGGGTAACGTGCTGCAAATCATATAGAGATGAATAAGCCAGTCTATGCCCTCAAGGAACTTCGAGTCCAGCAGGGGAGCCAGCATATGGAACAAAGAGCCCCAGTTCACACTTAGCTATAGCCTATCTTCTCAGTGCTTTTGGAGTTCAGAGCGAAATCAATGAGGATTGCAGTGATCAGGGAAAACCTGAGAATGTATTTTAAAAAGTTAAAAGATATATGCAATGATGATGATGATTTCAAGGTTAGCAGCCTGACTGTAACCACAGCACAAGTTCACCCAGAGGGCTGGGAAGGGGAGTGGGGAGAGTTGCTACAGAGGGAAGATACTTATTTGCATGTTCTGCCAAAGAACTGGATTCATCATTCCAGGGGTGGTTGGCAAGTAGCACTCTTGCTACCACACAGAGATGTGCACACACATGTGCACATACATACACATACAAACATATGGGCCTGCAACATGAGTGGCACTAAGAAGTTTGTGGAGAAGACTGGGTAACTTGGACAACCACGGAGAAAAGACAGCCTGGGTTGTGAGGGAGCACATTAATGTAGCTTTAACTTTTGCTCTCCCCCAAGTCCATTACAGCCAGGAAAAAAAAAACCTAAAGGCTTTAAAGAGTGTGGCCTAGGAGTGGGGAGCTGGGAGGAGAGTCCTTCCCATTGTGGACGAAACTGATTGTAACCACAAAGGCCAAGCTCCCTTAACAGAAAACTATACCTGGGGAATGCCTCCCTATGGTGAAAATAGTGCTCGACGTGGATTCCCCGTATTCGAGAGCTGAATTTGGAAGGGATCTCAGTTTCCTTCGGGTATGAAACATGCACTAAAGGAATCTCCATTATGACACAGCCAAAAAGTGGTCATTTTCTTCTTAAAGACCTTCAAGGAAAGGGAACTCACTACCTAGCCAGCACTAAATTCCATGTCTGGAATTAGATCTAATGGAGAGGGTTCTTTTTCCCTGATGAGCTTCAGTTGGCCTCTACAACTTGCTCCTGGTTCTGCTCTCTGGAGACACATAGAACAGGTCTAGACTTTCCTCCACATAAAAGCCCTTTAAATTCTTGAAGACAGTTATAGTTTTCTTCCTAGAGTCTTTACTTCAGGCTGAACATGTCCAAAGTTTCTTCAACTAATCCTAATATGACATGGACTCATAGCTGGTCACCATCCTGGGTAATCTCCTTTGGATACACTCTTAGCTAATAATCCAAGTTCTTGTTAAACCATTGAAATCAGAACTCAGCAGAACACTATAGATGAAGTCTGATGAGGGAATGGTACAGTGGACCTAATATTTCCCTATTTCTGGAAGTTATATATTTTTTAATGTAGCTCAAAGTCACAAGTAGCTTTTTTGACAACTACATCACACTGTTAACTCAGATCGAGCTTACAGTCCACTAAAACCCTGAGATCTTTTTACAAAGAAACCACTATCTAGCCATGTTTCTGACATCTTGTACTGATGAGATTTTGTGCCAAAATTGTAGGGCAAGCCTGACTCAGGCCAAGTTCAAATCCAGGTTTAGAAGGAAAGAAGACACTAATACACCATCTAATAGTTAACAAAAGGATGTTTACTTAGTCATAGTTTGGAAAACATGTTCACTAAAGTGAAAGCATTGATACAGTTGGGGCAGCTACCCTCATTCTTGTGTTGGCCAAGCTGGTTGGTCAGTAAAAGGCCAGAGTAAAGAAGCTCTGATTGCTCATTTTCTAGCTGTTATATCTAGGCTACAAGGAAACTATGCCAATGGCCTATGCCTCAGTCCACAGGGTCAGCTAAGGAAAAGTAGGCCCAGCCTATGTGCTAGCACACTAGGAAATAATGACTTTATCACAGAAGTAGTAAAATTTTGAATTTGTTCCATTGAATTTTATCTTATTGGAGATTAAATGCTCACTCAATGTTTTAGTCTGACATGCTCCATTTGGATACTAGTTCTGACATCCTTCGCAATTTTGTGTCATATAGGAATTTGATGAACATGTCTTCTATGCCTTAAGTCATTAATAAAAAATGTCAGATGGCATAGGTCCAAGCACAGATCCTTGAGAGACTCCACTGAAGCCACATTGACTCTTCTGCACATTGACAATGAATGGTTCACAACTCTCCCAAACAGCGGCAAATCTGCATGTAGATAATTGTATTACCATCTAATATCTCTGCATGTTCTTAACAAGAATAGTCTGAACTATTTTATCAGAAATATTTTTTTTAAATCTAAATTCAGTTATAGCCATAATTCTCTCCCCCATCAACTTCTTTAGCAACCCTATCAAAATAGGAAATGAGGTAAATAATATGATGCAGTTTCTTCTTGATGAAGCCACACTTGTTCTTCAAAATCACTATTGTACTTTCTAAATGTCTCCTAAATACATCTTCAATGATCTGTTCCAGAATTTCCACAGGAATTGAAATCAAGTTCATTGACCTTAGTTTGTAAACTGTTCTCTTCCTCGCCTTGAAAATTGGGGTGTTTGCCCCTCTCCTTTTTGCCCAATTTTCCCTTTTATTGTTATGAACTTAACAAATGCAATAATCTCCACACACAAAGAAAAAAAAACATTGTATATGGAAATGCACATCTCCATTATGGCTAACAAATACAACATAATAGTTCCAAAACCATCCTACTTATCTGTGTCTATCTCTTCATTCTGTTCTTTGCTGTGAATTCCTAACCTCCTATGCCTCCACATGTTTTTGTCTTTTTAATTATTTTTTTCTAAAGTGACTACTTCTACAAGATGTGTGTTATCACCACTATTATTATTTAAAATAGTATGAGAAATAAATGTTACTTATGGAAATAAGGCAAGAAAAAATTGAAGGAATATGAAAATGTGGAACCCAAATGATCACCTTTTGCAGATTACCATGTTTTAATGAGAAAACATTAAAATTCATTGAAATCATAGTGACTTCATCCTGGTATCTGGCTATGTAAACTAAACTCACAAGATCATTAGCCTTTTGGTATCTCTCCAACAAAATTCAGCAGAAAAAGATGCAAAAGAAAATTCATTAAAAATAACCACAGAATGTATAAAATGTCCAAGAGGCCACCTACCAAGAAACAGAGAAACTATATACGTGCAACTATAAAACACTTCACCAAAATATAGAAGTTAATTATTAAATTATTATATAATATTAATATAATATAATGACAATGCTACCTAAATTAATATACAGATTCAATATCATATTAATAAACCTATAGAAAGGATTATTTTAGACCATAATAGCAGGGGAAAGTAAAACTGCAATCACATTTTAATAAGGCATAGAGGGTGTAAGGGGCAGAAGAAGGCACATACAGAATAGAGCTATGCAGCAAAATAGGAGTTCAGAGGCAGACAGCCTGGGGACAGGGAATGGGCTAGCGAAGGAAGGCAGTCAGTGTGGGAAAGAGGTTGGGGAGGGGGAAAGGCACAATGAATCACTCCTGTAACCATAGATTAGAGTTAGGAGTACTCAGTAGCATGTGCCCAATAGAGATGGAAGAGGGTTCAGGAGGCAGGAGTTCAATGTCTCATTTTTATAGAGCTTTTTGGGGGAAACAGACTGACTCTTATCCATGCCACCTTTGGGTTAGTTCATTAACACATCCAAATCATCTCAAAGTTGTCAGTAAAACTTTTAAAGTTGATGTATCTGTGTCATCTCAAAGTTAGCAGGACCATTTGGTGTTCTGTTGGTCTTACCAGGAATGTCTGGAACTTGTCTGAGATTTATGTATCATAGGACCAAAAGGTTCAGGCAACAACACCTTGATGGCTTCCCCTGATTTGGCACATATAAAAGGATTTGGTTTTTGGTTAATCTATGAGACAATTCATAAATTGTGCTCCTTTGATCTTTGGTATGTTTTGCATATTACTTCTAGGCTCCCCTTTGCAATCTTATTTCTCTCTATTGTTACTTTATGTTGACTACTTATCTACTTACTTACTATACTGACCAGAAAGGAGGCGGGGTGGTCAGGGGTACCAGAACAAGATGCAGTTTTAACACACAAGGGCTCAACAATCACATTGGCTGGTTATTTCAATGCCTGAAGACATACTTCATCAGGGTCAGATGGTGACTTGAAATAGTCTAGGGCAGCTAAGTGCTCTCTTGCAATTTCTTTACTTACTCTCATAGACATAATCCTATAGTCTAGAGCTGGAAAAGAAATGGTCATTTAATCCAACCTCCCTTATTTCATAAAAGAGGAAACTGAGATACCCAAAAGACAAGTGACTTGCCCAAGGTCACATTACTGATAAGCATCAAATTAGGATCTGAGCCCATATATTCTGACTCCAAAGTCAATGCTCTCTTTACCGTATGACCACAGTTGCAAATGGTTTTCCCATTGCAAATAGAATTCTCCTTGGCAAAGAAAACATAAGGAAAATAAGAATTGGGTAGTTTTGCTTTCTGTCTGTTGTCTATTATCCCATCCCATCCACCTCAAACAAAGGTTGTCTCCTTTCTGTGATACTTCTTTTTCCCCCAATATAGTCCCTAAATAGCTCTTTTGTTGTCCTTGGCTTTTCTTGACAACCTTATCTCATTCGGAGCTCTTGTTTTCCTGACAGTTGTTACAGCACCATTCCATGATCTTATATTCATCCTGTTACTTGGCCTTGTTTTTATCTTCTGTATTTCTTTTTCAAATTTAAGTGGATTGGTAAGTTCCCTGGGTGTTCACATTGGTGTCTTCATACAAATTCCATTTTTCCTTATTGGGATTGTTTTTATTTGTGCCTTTAAGATTTCTCATCCTTCAGCATTCCCTTTCCCTCTTGGGTTGATCTTCCCTTTTACATTTTACCCAGTGAGAGCCTACTTTTATTCCCTTTGAACCTTTTAACATCTTCTTTCCCAAAATCTAAGATGCATGTCAGACCATACTTAGATTTCCTCTCCTCACACACACACTCTAGAAGGCAGTGGTCGCTTCCTCCACAGTGCCCACAATTTTCAGTTCTTCTCTATAAGAATCAGATCCAGAATACAATTTTTCCTTGTTCATACCTCTACCTTTAGAAGAATTAAAATGCCTCTAAGGAATGTCAAAAAGTCATTGATCTGCTTTTGTTGGAGACATACAGAGAGCTGATGTCTGGATATCTGAAGTCCCCCCTAACTACTCTATCATGCCTTTGTGCCATGCTTGGGATTTTTTGCCTAAACTCCTCATCTATTTCTTCTTTTTGCCCATTTTGCCTGTAGTATATCCTTCAGTGACAAAATCATTTGTTTGTCCTTCTACTGACCACTTAAATACTCTCCATCATGCTTATCTCTGGTTCTTGGATTTTCTTGTATGAATACATATTTTAAATAAACAATATTATGTCCCAAATACACACACACACACACACACACACACACACACACACACACACATACACACATCTTTTGTCTGTCCTGTTTCTTTTGAATAAGATACGTCCATCTGGAGCCATGGTCTAGTCATGGGTTTCATCCAAATGCATGTTAGTAAATGTTTAACAATTGTCAGTCAAAAAAAATGAACACATACCACACTTCTATGTTTAATCTGTCAAATTAACATTTTCTCATTCACTTTCTTAAGTCTAGACAATCAACAAAACAATAAATAAAGTCTTGATCTGTAGTGTTTTCTTAGACATAAATACTGACACTGAAAATTTAACAATCAGCTCTGAAGAGCAGGTTGTTGCTGGCCCCAGCACACTCCTGGTTTCATTCCACCATGAGTCAGTGATATCTATGAGGTCAACTTTGTGTCCTTGCATTTGAACCACTAGTTGCTCTTGTTTGTTGCCAAAACCGTAAGCATTTGTATACGGACCTTTGAGACCAAGAGTTTTACTGCGGATACCTTTCTTATTTTGTATCTCTTGTCAACTTCCAGGTATGTCAGTTACTATTTTATTTCCTCCTTTGTAGCTATTCTCCATGAGGTCTTATACAGGCTGTCTTCCTCCTGCCTGTGTGGCTTTTGGACAAGTCATTTAATCTCCCTAGGCCTTAGTTCTTTCAAATTGAGGAAATGCAGCTCGTTTCAAGGAGGAATAGAGCTAAGTAGATGATGAACAGGGCTTGAAGACGAGAACATCTGAGTTCAAATACTCTCAGAGACTTATCAGGGTGACCCTGGGTAAGTTATATAACCTCTCTGTGCCTCAGTTTCTATAAAATGGTGATAATTATAGCACCAACTTACTAGGGTTATGTGAGGATAAAATATGTAAAGTGCTTGAAAAGCCTTAAAGATTTATCTAAATGCCAGTGATGATAATGATGTGATGATGATAAGGAGGAGGACGATAAAGGAGTAAAAGGATCCCCCTTGATTCAGTGAGGTTCCATTGAGATTAGATAACCTAAGTTTGCAGTGTAGAGTCAGTGTGATTATGTGATTTCCTCTACTTCTATTCAACAGCACGTGGGGTAGGCGACAGTAGACACGTGGAGGAGGAGACAGGTGCTGGCAACAATGCCGTGCTGTGCTTTGGCAAGGCATGAGCAGTAATAGAAATGGGATTTAGGGACTCTAGAAGAGAGGATGATGTAGATTGGAATTGGTTACCTAAAGGGTAGAATCTGTGAAGTGAGGAGAGTGTAGCCAGAGCAGCGGTGATGGCCTGGCAAAGTACTGGCGGGCAACAGGATTGAAAGTCGTAAGGAGGGGCAGTTAGGTGGTGCAGTGGATAGGGCACTAGCGCTGGAGTCAATTCAAATCTGACCTTAGACGCTTACTATCTGTGTGACGATGAGCAAGTCACTTAACCTTGATTGTTGAGAGGGGAAAGAATCTTAGGGCAAGATGAAATTAAAATTAAGGCTAGTAAATATAATATCAGAGTTCTTGATTATGGAACTAGAATACTTGCGGGCTTTAGCAAAATCAAGGATGTGGCTATCCTTATGTGTATATGAGGTAAAATACAGCAGTCCATGGGAACTGGGCAGATTGAGGAATTGAAAGGTTAGGGTGTTTGAGGAAAGATCAACATACATGTCAAAGTCCCTGAGTATAAGGACACAAGATGGGGGTGGAGAAGGAGAACCTGAGCCAGGCACTGATCTAATTGAGAAATAAGGTAGAATATGCTGGGGTCCAGATAGATGAAAGCCATCAGGATCTAGATTGGGAAATCTGAATAAAGGTAACCTCAAAGTAAGAGAGGTTACTGAGTAATGTCTTGAAGTGGCAAAGGGGAGCAGGTAATATCCTGTTTCCCCCTTTTGGACCAATTAATAAATCACATTGTATGAGAGCAGGTAAAACCCATGCTGGAAAAAGTGGCCAGGGATGCAGCGTCATCACAGGGATCCACGTGTCTGAGTTCCAAAAGATGGAGAATGAGAGGAAGAGGCCTAAAGTAACAGGAAATTTGTTGGCCCTTTTCCCTCTATTAGACCTGTAGGCTTGCAGCTTTTCTGTGTTCTTGCTTGGCTAACAGAATTTCCTAGCATTTTTTTTGGCCCCCATAAAGCTTCCATGGCCATCTCTGTGAGTTACAGTTTCAAGTCAGTTGACTCCAACCTGCTTTGTGACGACAACTTGAGCTCACAGTCTCGTGACATCCAAAGGTTGCCTAATAACAAAATGCCTTTGTTCTCCCCACGAAAGCATGCATCAAGAATCAAAGAAGCAAGAAAAAAGGGAATGTTCCAAGCTATTACTGTAACAATCCAATTACAATGCCTATCAAACTTAACTTCACAGGTTATAGCTCCTAATTGCCTGACAAAAATTGACACTTCAGTCGCAACAGCATAATATAATCAGAGTCCAAATTAAATTTGATCGTGGGTAGAAAACGATGCTATCATTCGGTGGCATGGAAACAGGAGATCAACTAGCATGATATCAGGGATCAGAAATGAAAATTATTCATTAATGGCAATGGTTTTCTGATAATGGAAATGACACAGTTCAGACGGCTTCGTAAAAACACTATTAATTAAAAAGATGATAGACCTAACAAGCCATAGAAACTAATAGGAGCTTTTTTTGGTAGGAAGGGGTAGGGAGAGTGCTTGTTAAGGTGAAGGATGACAATGTTTAAGATCAGAAGTTTGCCCACTTTAGTAGAAAGCATTCCACTGATGATGGACTGAGTTCATTGGCTCTTGCACTAAGCAGCTTTCTCGAGGGGACTATGGTGGAGGAACATAAAAAATGTCTGAGGCCATAATATGGCAACGCAGTAAATGCTTATAGTGAGAACTATAAAAACAGAAGGACCTAATCCATAAAAGGGAGGGGAAAGATGCACAAGGGATTTTTTGCATACTGTAAGAAAACAAGTAGAAAGAGAATTGGTTTTTGGTAGTTTTCTTTTTCTTTCCCCCATCTTCTATTCACAATTAAGGATCAGAATCAAAAAAGCACAGAGGCCCTGGGAGACACTGACATATTTGGGGATGCCTGAATTGCAGCTGAAAGTCTTCCTCCCTACTACATTCCCAGCTATATATATTTTTATGTGGCCCTTTGGTATTTCTAGTGATTTTCTCAAAGAAAATCCCCACCACTGTATGTGCCTGTCATTGCGTTGTTTCTTGCACACAGATTTTAAAGGACGTGAAGCTTTGAAGAAAGCAATTCAAAGTTTAGGCTTTGCCTTTGCATACCCTTTCCCCACCAAACTAGTATCACCTTGTCCAAGACTGTATATGTGTATATATGTGTACACATGTATGTGTATATTTACATATCTGTGTATATGCACATGTGTATATATACATTTATGTTGATGTCTATAGTAAATGCTATACATTATTGGAAATCAACTGTAGGCCATCCATACTCGTATATTCATAGTTTTAAACCTGAAAGGAGCTTTAAAAAATAGAATATAGGATTTTCAAAATGAAAAGGAACTTAAAACTCATAAAATTATAGGATGTCAAGGGTAGAAGGGACCTTAGAATCATAGACTGTTGGAGCTGGAAGGAGCTTTCAAATAGCAGAATGTAGAATGTTAAAGGCTATAAGGGACCTTATAGGTCATCTATAATTATCCTCATTTTAAATACAAGGAAACTGAGGAGCAGAGGACAAGTGACTAGTTGAATTTTTAAGTGACTAAATCTTTAAGTGGATTGTCATACGAGGTTGGAGGTGTAGTTGCTATTCTAGAAATATGAGATTAGGAAATAGTTGTTTGCCAATTAGCTATTCATTTCGTGGGCCAAAACTAAGATGGCATTGATCTAAATGACTACACATCAGCAATTTCTATGTAACTTACAGTCTAAGAGAGCTGAGTGGGCACTTAAAATCAAGCAGTCAGAAAGCTAGCATGTTTCAGAGGCCAGGCTTGAACCTAGATTGTCCTCTCTCTAAGACCAATTCTCAATCTACTATTCCGTATTGCCCCATCCAAAAGGCATCAATTAACACAAATGTATTATAGTTCTACTATACGGCAGACCCTGATAGAGAAGGTGAAGGGAGACAAAGAGATATAAGGCACCATCTCAACCATTTAGGAATGTACACACAGACACACACAGACACACACACACACACAGAGGCACACAGGCACACAGGCACACAGACACACACGCACAGAAAGAAAATTGACTATAATCGAATATTCAGATGGATGTATGATCTCATCGATTTGAGAGTTTTATCCAGTGATGAATATTGCAACCCATCCATGCCCATCTATTCTGTGGTGCTCTTGCCAATATCTTAATATTAGTTAGCCAGAGTCCTTCCTCGATCACTCTTACTGTTGCAAGAGTTGCAGTGGTATGGCAAAAGTGCAGCACTCTGGCTGGCTGTCACATCACCACAGAACCAGCTCATATTCTCTTTTCATGAATCATTTCTTTGATTACTTCTTTCACTCATGTCCTTCAAAGTCCTCTTTTGGTTTTATGCTACTTTGGTATTACAGGCCTGCCAAGGTTGCCGAAAATGGGAAAAGAATGCATTGTTCATGATTGGTATCAATTTTTAGTGCCCCCCACACCCTACTTTCTCTGCTAGATATAATGCCCAGGCATACTTGTGACCATTTTCACCTTCCTCATCACCCCCAACAATTCATGGGCAAGATCTAGGTGTTAGATTAACAGTTAGAACTATTTCAAAGTGTGGTGCCTTGTGAAGGAGCGTTTCCATTCTCTGGACGTCTTTCAAACAGGTGTTGGATGAGGACTTGTTGCATATGTCATAGATGAAAGTGAGGTACTGTACAGGTGGTTAGGTTAAATGACCTCTGGCATTCCTTCTAACTCTTGAGATTCTGATTTTTCCCTCTTGTAAACCTATACTCATAAGTTTTCTAGCAGGACCTTCTAGATCATCCAACCCATCTCCCATGGTTCATATATGAGAAAATGGAGGAGGAAAATAATTTGCCCAAGGTCACAGAGACCATAAATTGCATAGCCAAGACATGAACCCGTGTTATTCTAAGTCCAAATTGGGGGTGGGATTCAAATAAATTAATAGCTGGTTCTCCACGGAACCAAGCTGAGGTGTGGGTGCAGGCCCCATCCCCACCAGCAACCAGTTCACAGAACTCAACATAAAATTAGGTACTGGTTCTGCGGAACTAGCGCGAACTGGCTGAATCCCACCACTGGTTCAAATCCTTTGTTGTTGCTGGGGTGGGGGTAGGTTTCCTACTTCACCCTAATGCTTATAGGAAGTCTTTTTTTGTTCCTAATCTTCTGCATAAATTCCAAATTTTATTTTTAGGATCGAAGTTATTTCTCAAATTTCATATGATACCAACCGAAAACAACAATATAACAACAAAAATATAGCTAATGATATAGCTAACATGGTTAGGAGATAATGGATTGACACTTCTAGCTGACACAGAGACTATCCTTCATCAGAGGCAGAAAACTGAAATGGACAGACCATGAGTATCATCAGAAAAGCTATCCCTAATCTTCGGTTTAGGGATATAGTTTCCAGAACAAGACTTGTTTTGCTTGACCTCAGACAGCAGAACTGGAAACAATATGTGGAAATTGCAAAGACATAAATTTAGGCCAGATTTAAGTAAAGTTTCCCAATAATTAGAGTTATCCAAGAGTGGGATGGGCCACCTTGGAAGGGAGTCTTCAGGCAAAGACTGGATGATCACTTATCAGTTATATTATGAGTTGGGGAAGAGATTCTCATTCAAATATAGGATAGACTATATGGCCTCTGAGGTCCTTTCAGTTTTGATTTGGTGATTCCATGAAAGTCATACAGACTGTATCTAAAGGGTTATGTGCAGTTGTGGGTACTGCATTTTAGGTAAGACATTGGCAAAAAAGGAACACGTTCAGATAAAGACAACCGGAATGGGGAAGGGAACGGAGACTGCCGTAAAAGAGCAGTTGAAGGAATTGTGGATATATAGCCTAAATAAAATAAAACTCCAGAAGGTTGCTACAGCTGTCTTGAAATATTTGAGGCAGTCTCCAATGGAAGACCCATTAGACTTGTTTTGCTAAGTGCAAGAGGGAATAACTAGAAGCAATGGGTAGAAGTTGGAGAGGAAGAGATTTCAACTTGTAGGAAAAAGTTTCCTGACAATAGGGAGTATCCAAAAAGAGAATGCATTGTATCAGGAAGTCATTGGTTCCCTATTACAGGAAAACTTTCAAGTAGAATCTTCTTAAGCATGTTGTAGAGTGTATCCTTTTTTCAGTGTGGGAGAAACTATTTGATTACCAAGCTCCCTTCCAACTCTGTGATTCTATGATTCTCTGAGAGTCTTCATTTCAAATACCTTAAAGCCCTAAAGAAAATAACATCAAGGACCCCTCAGAGAGTGAATATTTTCTACCTTTTCTTTCTTCTTTTTGTTCTTCAAAAATGTGTCAATGGCAGAACTCTCTGTGTACACTTTGGAAGGACTCACCTTCTCAAGGGCTCTTGTTTGGTGAAGCAGCTCAGTGCATTGCCGAGAGCTGGAACTCAATCCAGGAAGACAGATGCTGCCACTGACACCAGCCATGTTACCGAAGGCAAGACCTCAACTGCTTGGTGCCTTAGGTAACTAAAATGTGTATATTAAGTTCATGGAAGGGTTGTAATGTACATCATGCCATGCCAGGGATTGGCAAACTGTGACCTATGGGCGAATTCTTGCCCAGCTCTTGTTTTGCTATGGACAACAAACCATTCCCGATTCAGGACAAATACAAAAATAGGCTCTGTGCCAAATTTAATTCAAGAGATATAGTTTGTTGACCCCTGTACCACACTAATAAAATCAGAAATGAATCACTAGGAGTAGGGTTAGGAATAAACAGGCATGGCATTCTTTTTATATGAGTTTCAGTGAGAAGCATCAGAAGATTCCAAGGTTTCTCTCAGAGGGAACACACAGGCATGAAATGAAGAGCATGAAGAAAGTAAATCACTGACTTCCTTTTAAAAGGGTTGTTGGCCAGCTGTCAAGCTGGAAATTTTGAAGGTTGCATGTCTCATTTTGCTAATCCTGTTCTCTGGGTGAAAAGAAGTTTCTGTACCACTAAAGAAAACTCTGTTAATAGGGGCATAGACACTCAGATACTTATTGCTTGATCTCTGGGATGGACTTGGAAATAACAGGTTCCATACATACATAAGCTAGGGACCATTTGTGGCAAACAGAGATACCTACACAAGTCAGTCCATTTGTATCACCATTCAGTTTCTTGAATTTAGCCCTATCAGGTAAACATTCTTCTTTTCTCCCCTAAATAAAATTCTCTGTCCCATCTTCCTACACAATGGTCAACTGTCTTTGTAAACAAACACTGATGGAGGCTATAAATTTTAAACAAGAGCTCCAAGTTCTTCAAATAGCTAGATGTGGAAGGGTATTATGAAAGATTTCCATATTAGAAATAATTGTGTTGCCTCAATGGTTTTAACAATGCCAAGGTAGAAGGAAGGCCATTTGCCATAAATTCAAGAAAATAGCAGAAGCACATTGACATGTCTGTATTTAGTTCCCTTTTGTTGCCTCTTCTTGAGATGAAGATGATCTTCAGGTCTTGAAGGCCATGCTGATGCACTGTAAGCCCTGAAAGGTCTTATATAAGCTTTGAGTATACAGGCCCAGGCACACAGATTGTAGACCTGTCATCCAAGGCCCATCCTAGCTAAGCTTGGAGATAACCATCACCAAAGCATTGCTCACCAGGGCATATAATTTTGAGGGGTCATATTAACAAAGGAAACTTTCTATTGGGATTGTGGAGGGTATATAGTCTGTGCCAGGGAAGGCAATACCCACTCTACGTAAGTCAGAGATCTTTTGAAAGAAAGAATGATAGTAATAGTTTACAGTGGAGTTAAGGGATTAACTGAAATGTGCTTTTGCAGAGGCTGAGGACCATTCCTGGGATATTCTCCCATCTCCCCTCAACCTCTGAAAACCCTAGCTCCCCTCAAGGTTCAACTAAAAGGCTAACTTCTAAAGTAGGTCTTTTTCTACTCCACCCACCTCCTGAATTAATTTTATATTTCCTTTCTAAATGTTTTACATTTATTTATTAATATACCTAGTGTTTCCCCTTAGGTCAGAAGTTTCTAACCTTTTTGGTATATCACAGACACCTTTGGCAATGTGGTGAAACCTTCCCAAAATAATGTCTTAAAATGCATTAAAAAATATATTGGATTACCCAAGGCAATGATTATATTTTTACCAAATCTGTGGGGGAAAAAAGCAAGTTTATAAATGTAATGTTAAGAAGCTGTACCCTAGTGGAATGTAAGCCCCTTCAGAGTATGTATTATTTCATTTTTGTTTGTGTATGATCCTTTATAAGTAGTAGGTGCTTAATAGCTGTTTATTCAGTTGGATTGAATTAAACAAGGGAGATGTAGGTAAAAGGTCTGAAATGATGTTATCAACAATCCAGCTAGCAGCTTCTGTGGGGGTGTAAGACCAACACAAACCCAATGCCAAGCACGCTACCAGCACGCTGCAAAAGCCCAGGTTCTTTTGATCTGCTTTACTAAGGAAAGCTATGTTAAGGGGTTAACAAGCTTACTTTAATCAAGCATACAGACATCATTCACTTAGTTCAGGGGGAAAAAGCCAGCAAACAAATTACAAACATCAACAGACAGACCTTATCTGTTTCAAATCCCAATACATAGTTACCAGAGTTTAACAAAAGTCCCAGCATCCGGGTTTACAGCTGGAGGGTGTTTAGCTACATCTGCCCAGAGTCTCCACATCAGCACGTCACCAAGAGTGAGAGCCCTAAGCAAATGGCTGTGTCTTCCCTTTTTTATGCAGTTTCAGATGTCATCAAATGTCATCTGAGCGACCAGAACTTAGGCTCCTATGATTGGCTCTGGAGTTAGCACCTCCCCTTAGGACCCTGGGAGCTTCACGCCCACATAGGTTTAGTACCTAATAGGGGTTCGGGCCTGGGGCTTAGCACCTAGTAAGACTTAATCAAAGACACTGAATTAATCAAAGGAAACAAAGGCCAAACTCTTCAAGGATCCCGAATACAAATGGTTGAAATTGCTTGCAGAGGATGGAGTCCGAGAAACACTAGTAAACAGACTTTGCCAGATAAATATCAAGGAAGGCCTGGAGGATGCTGAATCTGGTGAGGAAGAATAAAAGTTAAACCATATTATGAAAGGTAAACGCTATTGACTGAATCATAGAATTTTTGCAATCTGTACCAAAGAAGTCATGGATAATTAAAGTATTGAAATGTTACAGGTTGGTTGCTGTCCTTTATTCTTGAAGAGGACCAAAATTACACCATTATGTTGGCGTCAATGTACATTGTTTCTGACTGTGGCTGATCAGACCAATATGACCTTGAAAGACTTTATCACAAGTTGGACACAAATGAACATTTGCAGTAGAAGTGTCTTTAAATTTGCACATCTCAGATTCCTTTTGAGCTATGTAATTCTGCTTTGCTCATAGAGTACAGCACCTTTTTGGATGCGGGCATGCCATGTGGGGCATGCCTATGCCAGTGTCTGCCATGTTCCACAATTGATTCCAAAGTTCTTCAGAGAGACCTTGGAAGTGTCTTTGTACTATCAGCATAAAACTGAATTTCATCTGCTGTCTTACTGAGCCAAGAATCCTGCATCTCTCTAAGTTTCACTTGACCTTTACTTTTGATGGAGTTAAACTCTGCCTTCCTAGAGATGGATGAACTCTCCTGCTGGTAAACCCTTTGGAGTTCTCATTTTTCATTTAGCAGCTTCTTAGTTTCATCATCATTTTCATCAAACCAATTTTTATGTTTGCAAGTGTTGTGGCCCAGATGAGTAAATGCTGTGCTGTGTACCAAATCTCTGAAAGCTGCCCACTCTTTTTCTGCTACACTGTTGCCAACCATGTGTTGGCTCAGCCTTACTTCCAAGTTAGCAATAAACTGGTGCCTCTCAAAGAAGCACTCTAATATATGGACATTAAGTCCTCTGGTAGTCATCTTGCTTTGGAATTGCTGCTTTTCTTAAAAGTGAATATTTAGCTTGAAGAGGATAAGTCTGTGATAAGTCCAGCCCTCAGTGCCACACATTGCCTTGGTTATTCTCACATCCCATCTCTTTTTACAATGGCATAGTCTATTAAATTCCAATGTTTGTCTCAAGGGCGTATCCGTGAAGTTTTATTGCATTTAGGTAAATAGAAGACAATGTTAGTGATGAGAAGATCATGAGAAGCACAAGTCTTCAGTAGTAGGTGACCATTACTGTTGCTATCTCCAACTCTATTCCTCCCATGGACTCCCTGCCATGTCTGATCATCTGTGCCCGTTACGACATTAAAGTCTCCCAGAATTGTAAGCTTGACGTCTTCTGGCACATTGATGGTGAGGGTCTCCAAGTCTTCAGAAAATTTTTCTTTGACCTCGTCAAGGTTTGTCATTGTGGGAGCATAGGCACTGATGATGGCATGATGCTTTCCTGCAGGTTGCAATCACATTGTCATGATTCTGTCATTCACTCCTTTTGGTAAGCATACAAGCTTGTTGACTAGATTAGCTTTGATTGCAAAACCTATACCAGCTTCATGGCACTCCCCATCACTGTGATCATGTTAGAAAAATATGTATCCAGTTCCAACTTCAGTGAGTCGGCCTTCATTTTCTAGCCTTGTTTCACTAGGGCTGCTGTTTAGATGTGACATCTGCTGAGTTCTGTCATAACAAGAACTGTCTGTCTTTCAGGTCTACTGGATTTTGTATTTTCCATAAGTCTTCACACATTCCATGTACCAATGGTGAGTGAAATCATCTTTGCAAAAGTTTTTGTACATTTTGTGTGTATGTGTGTGTGTGTGTGTGTGTGTATTTAAACCACACGATAGGATCCCCACCTACTGTGGCAAGCAAGTGAGGGCTGGGTAAGACAGACAATTTTAGGCCACCTTTTCCAGCTCCTACTTCAGGCCAGGAGGTGAACAGTGAGGTATATCAAAAAGACTGCTCAGACACCCAGGGGGCTGCCAAATCCCACTTTTGCTTCATTCCAGTAAGAAGATGACCTTATGCTCTGGGCTATCTGTGTGTAGGGTTATAACTACTGCAGGACATTGAGTAGGTAAAAATGGTAAAGTGGCATGGGTGATGTTTTTTGAAAGAGCATAAACTGGAATCAAGTGAGGCAGAGTTGCTCAGTCACTGGCCTGTCGCTGTCTTCTAGAGTCATTGGAATCCAGTGGCAAGACAAAAGTCAAGATGACTGGCAATGGCTTGGGATGAAATGGATGATCTTGGCATCTTCGGCATCTGAACAAGTTCTACAACACCTACTTCAGCCACCTTCATGGCCATTGGAACAAATTGTCCTTGTCTGCCCATTCTACTGGGGAAGTCTTCATATGCTTGGGCACAGCCATTCCCCTAATTCATTGACAAGTTTGAAGCCTTCTAGTTACCCTCAACCTGGTTTAGCCCATCTGCCGAAATGGTTTACCACGGTGTGGCCATTGTGCATGCTGCAGCTTCTTACATCCACAAGTAAGAGTTGGGTGAATCAAGTTGACCCCAAAGGTGGAAAGCAGGCTTGAAAAGGGCTCAGCAGCCCTCACACCAGAGGCACTTGTTATTCCAGGTGATTACTAAGGCTAAGAGTACGGATCCTACCAGGTTTCAGGGTACAAAGTACTGATATCTTAGGTTCAAAGGGGCAGGCAAGAACATATAAGTAAATTAAATCAAGTATGTGGGGCTGAAAATTCTTGATTACATTTTTTAAAAATTGGTTAAAGAGTCAAGGGATCTAGGTTATAATCACCACTTGGGTACTGGTTAGATGTCTGACTTTGGTGTCACTTCATCTCTGGAATTTCAGCTTCCTTGTCTGTAAAAAGAGGTATTAACTAGATCATCATCTCTGAGGAATCTTACTTTTACGATTCTAAGCCCAAAGGAGAGAGCCAGAGTAGAGGAAGCAGGAAATAGCTCAGAACTAAAGTGACACAAAAAGGAACAAGGAATATGGTCAGATTCAAGACTATGGCTTTGGTATCCATTACTATCCCTATCTCCATTTTGTTAAAAGGCATTTGCTTAGCCTAGTTCTTGACAAATAATGACCTAATAGACATGGAATTCTGACTGCTCAAAGCTTCTTTGTCACCTTTCCTAGCACCTGTTCAGTGGCAGCCAGAATCCATAAGCTGAAAAGAGGAAGGAAAACAAATCACCACTGATTTTATTTACTTATTGCCACATTTGCTTCCAGAGCTCAAATTCTCAGTCAACCTTTGGAAGGTGACTCTCTGCTTTTGCCTCTCTACTAAAGACATTTGCAAGAGTATATAGCATTAAATATGCAGTGTAGAGATGGAGGCACTAAATTCAATGTAGTCACTCTAATCCCCAGAATCATGCAAAAACAAATCTTAGAGATCTCAATAACATATTAGTCGTAGTTAGTATGAGTGCTTATATCTTCCATTTTTGTTCGACATTTAATCAACCAGTAGGCACTTACTGAGCACTAACTCTGTGAAAGACCCTGTGGTTGGGGCTAGAAATACAAAACATTATAGGATACAGTCATTGCCTCGAGAACTTCAGTTGATGTCACCATAATAAAGAAGGCAGGGCAATTGAGCTGTGGGCCAGTCAGGCAGTAGGCCTTTCTACTAATGATGAAGAGGTCGCCATCCTCTCTTTCTTTCTTAGATTACCTCTAGCCAGATTCTACAAGGAAGACAAGTCTAGCCATCTGGACCAGTATTTGTATCCCAGTCTTCATATTATATAGTTCTGATTGATTTATCAAGGAAAAGAGATTCAGGTGAGAGCGCTGTGTCCAAACAGTATAGCTGTGGGAGAATCTGATTTCTCAAGTGGCTTTTCCTGTGTTTCTAATTTGTGTTCAATTGTGTAATGCGTGTCCCTGAAAAGGAAGTCTTGGGCATAAGAAACTGGATAGGGCTGGTCAGTTGTGATGCTCTATTGCCAGGTCAGGAGCAGCACATCTTCGACAATACCTCTAAGTCCTACTCTATTCTCCTTGGCCAGAGGCTTGAAGTCAGAAGTGGCAGGGCCTTAACAGTTGGAGAGACAGAACAGACATAGTAATTACTAACAAAACAAGGCAATTTGTGCTAAGTGACAAATGAGTGGGTACTTTCTGGGCCCACTGTAGCACAGATGCAGCTGAATGAGGATGGGGTATTGTTAGCCTGCTCCTGCCATAAAATGAAACTATACCAGTCTGATATTCATGTGAACTGAACTCATTCACTGAGACCTTGTATTGCTCCCTCTACAGCATTACCTGAATTACCCCTGGCAGACATTATCCCTCCTTCTGACAAGCTTTGTATCACTACTCTGAACTCCATTTTACCTTCTCGATTTGTTTACTTGGTGACTTGGCCCCAAGGATAGCATTTTGTCTCTTATCTCTCTGTATATTGTCTGCCTTGAACTATGGTAATTGTCCTTAATGATCAGTATGGTTAGTCCCATTCCCATAAGGATTGGGGCCCTATAGTTGTAGACAGTTTACATTTCACAAGGTACACATTCCATCATACAATTGTGGAAGAACTTGAATGCCAGGCTATGGAGTTTATATTTTCATTTTGTAGGTTGATAAAGTTGACATAATTCAAGTGTTTTGGTTCAATAAAAATAAGAATCTAGAACTTTTCCCCTATTGTTATAGGGAGTGGGACAGATTACCTTCTAAAGGATAACTATCCCACTCTCCACAGCAGCTATTCCAAACCGTTTTTTCCTTCCTCAAGTTTCCCATGGTTTCTCCTCCCTGCACTCTCTTAGCTAACAACTTTGTTTCATATTTTATAGAAAAAAATTAGGCCATTGGCATGAGCTCCCTCTTCTCCCTTCTTCCATGTCTCCTAGCCCTCGGATGCCTTTTGCCATGATCTCCTCATCAATCCCTGTCTCACATGAAGAGACTTACTCCTTACAAAGTTTAATCCCTCTACTTACTCAATCAATCTCATTCCATTCAATGTTCTCCAATAGATTGCTCCCTCTATCATCCCAACTCTTTTACTGATTTTAAATTTCTCCCTATTTACTAGTTCACGCCTACTGCCTACAAACATATCCATATTTCCCTGAGGCAAGCAAATGTATAGAAAACAAGTTGTATACCACATAAATAATTAAGAGAGGGAAGGCACTAGAACTAAGAGAAGTTGTAGAAGGTTTCTTCTAAAAGATAGTATGTAAATTGGGATTTAAAGGAATCCAGGGAGGTCAGTAGTTGGAGTGGAAGAGGGAGAGAATGTCAGGCATGGGGGACAGAGAAAATGGCCAGTGTAAAGACATGGAGTGTCTTGCTCAAGAAACAACCAGGAGGCCAGTCTAACATGATCAAAGAATACATGTTGGAGAGTTAGATATATGAAAACAGGAATAGTAAGTAAGGGATAGGTTATGAAGGGCTTTGAATCCCAAACAAAGCATTTTGTATTTGATACTGGAGTCAATAGGGAGGGTATTTATAAGGCAAATGTCACAATATTGATGGTGACCATGAATATGTTTGTATAGTTCTGTATTGCAAAATATGCCTCTATATAGGAGGCAGAAGAAGGAAAACATTTATTCAGACACCAGAGGATCAAATCCCAAAACCAATAACTCCAATTTGACATAGCAGGAATTGAATCCCAAAACCAGTAAGTGCACTTCATTATAACAGCAAGGAAATTAAAACACAATATCACATCAGGCAGCCAAGCCCCCTTCTCCTCTGCTCATGCTTTCCCATAAACACTCACTCACAAATCCTAGTTGTTTGCTTGCCTGCATCCTCTCTTCCCAAAGTTCTGAGAGCTTGCAGTTCTGAGAGTCCTTGCAGTTCTCAGAGCTTAATGGGCTACCCTCAGAGTATATATACCCTTTATAGGGCCCAAGGGCTTCACACCTCTCATGACCGAATTGGCAAAAGAGTGTGGGCCTTCCTACAAACAAGCCTCCCCTAATGAAGCTTCCATTAACTAGCTCCACCCAAGGCCTATTAAGCACATTAATGGTCAGGGAAGATCTTTAATCACAATAGCCCCACAGGGAGTCACTGGAATTTATTGAATGGGGGTGGGGTGATACTATCAGACCTCTACTTTAGGAAAATCATTGTTGTGGCAGACTGGAGGGTAGATTAAGAGTAAGGAGAGATTTGAGCCATGCAGACCAAACCTATCAGTCTGAAAGAGTCCTCAATTGATCCTTCAATCCCTCCTAACAGATAATCCTGTATCTCTTCTGCTCTTTGTAGCTGAACTTATCAAAAAGGCCATCTAAAATAGATGCTTCCTCTTTCTTTCCTATCACTGTCTTCCAAATCCCTAACATTTCAGCTTCTGACATTATCATTCCACTGGAACTGCTCTTCCCAAAGTTACTGATGATCTCTTAGTTGCCAAATCACAGTGGACTTTTCTCAATGCTTATTTTCCTTGAATTCTCTACAATCTTTTAAATTGTTGATCACCGTCTCTTCCTTGATACCCTCTAAACTCTAGGGTTTTTGGACACCACTATCTTCTTGTTCTTCTCCTACCTCTCTGACCACATCTTCTCTGCCTTTTTGCTGGATCCTCCTCTAGATCAGGCTTTCTGACAATGAGTAACCCTCAGGGCTCTGTCCTAGCTTCTCCCCATTTCTCTTCTCCCTTTATATTACTTCACTTGGCAATCCTACCAGCTCTCATAGATTTACTCTATGCTGATGATTCTCAAATCTACCTATCCAGCCACAGATTCTCTGATGATCTCCAACCTCACATCTCCAACTGCCTTTCAGATATTTCAAAGGGGATTGACCAATTGACATCTTAACCTCATTATGTCTAAAATGGAATTCATTATCTTTCCTCCTAAAATTTCACCGCCTATGCCACCTTCTCTATTTTTGTAGATGGCAACACCATACTCCTCTTGTCTCAAGCTCACAACTTAGGAGCCATCCTGGATTCCTTACTATCTCACTCCCCCATATCCAACTTTCTTGTCAAGACCCTGTTGATTTCACCTTCGCAACATTTCCCTAATGCGCCCCACTTCTCTCTGCTTCCATGCTAATGTAAGCCCTTATTGCCTCATTCCTGTGTTATTTAAATAGCCTGCCTGTGGGTCTGCCTGCCTAAGGTTTCTCTCCCTACTCTTGTCAATCCTTCATTCAGTTGTAAAAGTGATTTTCCTAAAGTGCAGGTTCAAGCATGTCACCCCCTACTCGGTAAGCTCCAGTGGCTCCATATTGCCACTAGGATCAAATACAAAATGCTCTGTTTGGCATCCAAAGTCCTTTAAGACCTAGCCCCTTCCTACCATTCCAGTCTTCTTACACCTTACTCCTCATCATGTATTCTTTGATTCCAGGACACTGGCCTCCTGGCTGTTCCACGAATAAGACACTCCATCTCTTGGCTCCAGGCATTTTTTCTGGCTGTCCCCCATGCCTGGAATGTTCTTCCTCCTCCACTCCAACTACTGACCCCCTTGACTTTCTTTAATCTCAGCCAAAATCCCATTTTTACTGGAAGCCTCCTCCAAACGCCTCTTAATTCTAGTGTCTTCCCTCTGTTAATTATTTCCTGTGTGTCTTGTATATAGCTTGCCTTGTATATCTTTGTTTGCATTTTGTGTTATCGTATTATAAGTTCCTTGAAGGCAAGAACTGCTTTTTGTCTTTCTTTGTATCTCTAGCATGTAGTACAGTACCTAGCACATAGTAAGCACTTAATATTTATTGATTGGTTCTGCTATTCTTCCTTAATACCCCTGTTCAAAAGCCTTTAGTGATTTCCCACTACTTTGCCCACCAGTAAAGTTTAATTTCCACAGCTTGACACTCAAGGCTTTCCACAAAGCCTTACAAAGATATTTTCAGTTCAATTAAACATGCATTTATTAAGTTCCTACTATATGCCAGGCACTATGCTAAGCAGTGGTGATTCAAATAAGAAAAAAATAACCCCTGTGCCCAAGAAGTTTACAATCTTTTTTCAATACTTTTTTTCTGACTACATGTAAAATTTTTTTAATTTAATTTATTTAATATATTTAGTTTTCAGCATTGATTTTCACAAGAGTTTGAATTACAAATTTTCTCCCCATTTCTACTCTCCCTCCCACTCCAAGATGGCATATATTCTGGTTGCCCTGTTCCCCAGTCAGCCCTCCCTTCTGTCACCCCACTCCCCTCCTATCCCCTTTTCCCTTCCTTTCTTGTAGGGCCAGATAAATTTCTATGCCCCATTGCCTGTGTATCTTATTTTCTAGTTGCATGCAGAAACTTTTTTTTTGTTTTTGAACCTCTCTTTTTAAAACTTTGAGTTCCAAATTCTCTACCCTTTTCCCTTCCCACCCACCCTCCCTAAGAAGTCGAGCAATTCAACATAGGCCACATGCGTATCATTATATATAACCCTTCATGTTGTGAAAGACTAACTATATTTTGCTCCTTCCTAACCTATCCCCCTTTATCCAATTTTCTGCCTTGACCTTGTCCCTTTTCAAAAGTGTTTGTTTTTGATTACCTCCTCCCCCATCTGCCCTCCCTTCTGTCATTCCCCCCTTTTCTATCTTCTTCCTCCTTCTTTCCTGTGGGGTAAGATACCCTATTGAGTGTGTATGGTATTCCCTCCTCAGGTCAAATCTGATGAGAGCAAGATTCACTCATTCCCCCCTCACCTGCCTCCTCTTCCCTTCCTACAGAACTGCTTTTTCTTGCCACTTTTATGGGAGATAATTTACCCCATTCTATCTCTCCCTTTCACCCTCTCTCAATATATTCCTCTGTCATCCCTTAATTTGATTTTATTTCTTTTAGATATCTTCTGTTCATCTTCAACTCAACCTGTGCCTCTCTATCTCTCTCTCCCTCTCTCTCTCCATATATATATATACATACATACACACACACACACACACACACACACACACACACACACATATATATATGCATATTCCCTTCAGCTACCCTAATACTGAGGTCTCATGAATCATACTTGTCATCTTTCCATGTAGGAATGTAAACAAAACAGTTCAACTTTAGTAAGTCCCTTGCAATTTCTTTTTCTTACTCTTTTTCTTGATTACCTTTTCATGCTTCTCTTGATTCTTGTGTTTGAAAGTCAAATTTTCTATTCAGCTCTGGTCTTTTCACTGAGAAAGCTTGAAAGTCCTCTATTTTATTGAAAATCCATATTTTGCCTTGGAGCATGATACTCAGTTTTGCTGGGTAGGTGATTATTGGTTGACAATATTCCAAGAGATTTCTTTTTGGGATCTATTTGAATCTGTGGATTCTTTCAATTTCTATTTTGCCCTGTGGCTCTAGAGGATCAGGGCAGTTCTTCTTGATAATTTCTTGAAAGATGATATCTAGGCTCTTTTTTTGATCATGGCTTTCAGGTAGTCCAATAATTTTTAAATTATCTCTCTTGGATCTATTTTCCAGATCAGTGGTTTTTCTAATGAGATATTTCACATTGTCTTCCATTTTTTCATTCCTTTGGTTCTGTTTTATAATATCTTGATTTCTCATAAAGTCACTAGCTTCCACTTGCTCCAATCTAATTTTTAAGGTAGTATTTTCTTCAGTGGTCTTTTGGACCTCCTTTTCCATTTGGCTAATTCTGCCTTTCAAGGCATTCTTCTCCTCATTGGCTTTTTGGAGCTCTTTTGCCATTTGAGTTAGTCTATTTTTAAAGGTGTTGTTTTCTTCAGTGTATTGTTCAGTATTTTTTTGGGTCTCCTTTAGCAAGTCATTGACTTGTTTTTCATGGTTTTCTTGCATCCTTCTCATTTCTTTTCCCAATTTTTCCTCTACTTCTCTAAGTTGCTTTTCCAAATCCTTTTTGAGCTCTTCCATGGCCTGAGACCAGTTCATGTTTTTCTTGGAGGCTTTTGCTGTAGGCTCTTTGACTTTGTCAACTTCTTCTGGCTGTATGTTTTGGTCTTCTTTGTCACCAAAGAAAGATTCCAAAGTCTGAGACTGAATCTGGGTGCGTTTTCGCTTCCTGGCCATGTTCCCAGCCACCTAACATGACCCTTGAGTTTTTCAGTGGGGTATGACTCCTTGTAGAGTAAAGAGTACTATATCCCAAGCTTGGGGGAATGTGCTGTCGATTTCAGAGCTATTACAGCCAGCTCTGCCACACCAGCACTCCTCCTTCCCCAAGAACCCACAACCTGGATTGGACTTAGATCTTCAGCAGGCTCTGCACTCCTGCTCTGATCCTCCACTTAATTCCTCCCACCAGGTGGGCCTGGGGCCGGAAGCAACTGCAGCTGCAGTTCTGTAGCTGCCCCACCTCCACTGCCCCTGGGGGTGGTGGCTGAACCTCGAACTCTATGCGCCTGTCCCCAGCAGCTTTTCCCACTAACCTTCTCTGTTTTCTTTGGTGTTTGTGGGTTGAGAAGTCTGGTAACTGCTGCAGCTCACTGATTCAGGGCCCTAGGGCCCTTTCCACCCAGCTCCTGGTCTAGTTGGTCCGCACAACCCACACTGGGCTCTGCTCCACTCTGCTCCGCTCCCAGCTCCATGCGCGAAAGACCTCACCCAGCAACCATCCAGGTTGTCCTGGGCTAGAGCCCTGCTTCCCTCTGCTATTTTGTGGGTTCTGCAGTCCTTCTCTGTTTTCTTGGTGTTTGTGGGTTGAGAAGTCTGGTAACTGCCGCAGCTCACTGATGCAGGGCACTAGGGCCCGTTCCACCCGGCTCCTGGTCTGGTTGGTCCGCGGCTCATGCTGGGCTCTGCTCTACTCTGCTCCCATCTCCGTTCGTGAAAGACCTCACCCAGCAACCATCCAGGCTGTCCTGGGCTGGAGCCCTGTTTCCCTCTGCTATTTTGTGGGTTCTGCAGTTCTAGAATTGGTTCAGAGCCATTTTTTATACATTTTTGGAGGGACTTGGTGGGGAGCTCACACTAGTGCCTGCTTTCCAGCCGCAATCTTGGCTCCACCCTACCAAAATTTTTTAACATTAGTTTTTTTTAAATGTGAGTTCCAAGTTTTCTCCTTCCCTTTCCTTTCCCCTCATTGACAAGGCAAGTAATCTCATATAGGTTATACATGGGCAATCATGCAAAACATATTTCTATTTAGACATGTTATGAAAGAAAACACAGACCGAAAAAAAAACCAACGAAGAAAAAATGAGGGTTTTTTTAAAGTATACTTTGATCTGCGTTCAGACTTTTTCAGTTCTTTCTCTAGGAATGAATATCATTTTCATCATGAATCCTTTGGAATTATCTTGTATCATTGTCTTGATCAGAGTAGCCATGTCATTAACAGTTGATTTTCATACAATATTGCTGACACTGTGTACCATCTTCTCCTGGTTCTTCTCACTTCTCTTTGTATCAGGTCATGCAAGTCTTTTCAGGTTTAATGAAACCATCCTGCTCATTATTTCTTATAGCAAAATAGTATGTTCTGTGAAGGTGAAACCAAGCAGAGCTGCTGGTGGAAAATGGAGAATTACCTAAAAAGCTGTGAAACTTCTGAGCCCTCTATAAAGGAAGATTTTGGGAGGAGTTCAGTGCTATACCTTACACGCTTCTAATCATAGAGAAGAAACAACTGAAGGGTTTGAGAAGCCATTGAGTATCAAAACCTGAATCATTTAGTATGCTGATGAGATTTCAGATTATCAGCTTATCCTAGAGAGGACATGATGTTCCATAGAGTGGAAACCAAGCAGAGCTGATGATGGAAAATGGAGAGTTACCTGGAAATTACCTTTCTAATCTTATTATTATACTCCTTAACTGATTTAAAAAGTTTTTACTTAACAAATGGCTTCCTTTCACTGATGCATATCAACTACTCCATATCTTTTTAGATAATTTCACAAGCTGTTTCCCTCTTAAAAAAAAACACCATTTCCTGATGACCAAAGCTTTGTTGACCAGTTTCTCAACAATGAGTTAGGCTGTTCTTTGACTGAAAGTTGTCTAAGCTGTCACCAGGTCTTTCCAACTTGCTAGAAATTTCCAGAGTTGTGACTGACTTCCTAATGTGAACAATAAATATTTACTAAAATGAATGCAAAGTCACAGAATAATTTTCCATTCTTCTTCAGTACTTCTTTTTTTCACCCAGTTAGTTCATTTATAGTGTTATTGAGGCCCATTGATGACCAGTTAGTTCAAATGGTTAAATAACCTTAAGAGAGTTTTAAATTGACAAAAGCTCTCTTCTATGGTGTATCTGTATAGGTACCTCTCACATTCAGGCCATTGGTATGGAGGAGACTGAGGGGAAAGAGTGAAAGACTGAGCCAAAGAACCATCACTCATTCTGGGAAACTTCAAGAGTCTATGGGTCTACTCACATGGGTATATTCTTTTATTTTTGTGTGAGGAAAATATGTAATAAATCTTATTAATAGCATTCATCTTCGTGTCTCTAGCATCTAGTAGAGGGCCTTGCACAATGTGGGTCAATAAAAGCTAGATACACAAAACTAGACCTGTGATTTCATTGATATGAGGAACTGCTAGCTGAGGATATTCCCTCTCTCAAGGCTTGTCTGTACCTTCTCATGTTAGTGGGTGACTAAGTGACTTGTCCATGGTCATCTAGCCAGTATGCATCAGAGTTGAGATTTTAATCCAGGTCTTCCTGATTCGAAGTCCCTTCTGTATCCATTAGGCCAAGCTGCCTTTCAAGGGTATAAGATTACCTTCAAATACCACCTTCTTTATGAATCATCTGATCTTTCCTCTTGCAAGCATATACAAATACATTTGAATTTATAGAAGAGAGACACAGCTCACATATATAGAGAACGCTTTATTGGGGGTGGGGCAGATTTATGATTTAATTGATGCGGAAAACTCCAAATACCTGTGAATGTACCCCTTGAAAAATCAGGAAAGGATGATCATAAGCTGTGCTTTCCCTCTCCTCTTTCTGGGGAAAGATGTTTATGTGACTAGATAGCTTGAAGTGATTTTTCCCACATAATTTTGTAACTCTTTATACTCCTCTTGTACAAGTATTTTCTAACTTGTTTTGTAGTTATTTGGGAACATGCCTTATCTCCTCCCTATTACATTAGTGGCTTACAATGGCAAAGATATTTGCCATAGAATATTTGTCTCTCCCAGAACTTACAAAATATATTTCACAAATTAGGTGCAAACAAATTAAACAACAACCATTACTGAACATAGGCTATGTGTAAGGTCCTGCACTAAATACTAGGGACCTGAAGTTAAAAAATTACACAGTCCCTGTCCTCAAGATGCTTACAGTGAAATGTGGGGCAGGGAGCAGGGGGGGAGCATGTATATATTTGGATGTGAGTGATCCAGAGGAGGTCCCAGCAAAGTCCTGAGAAATCATGAATAATGAATGAAAAAATGAGATATAACTATCACTGGGAAATGGAATTTTGCTCTGACATACAACCATCCAGGAGTGGAGTGTTGCTTCTTCCCCCAGTATCTGCTATGCTTAAAACTCACAGCCTTCCACCTGTGTGGTATAACCAGGCTTAGGCACTATCCTCAGGATCAATAGTGCCTCAATACTACTTCAAGAGTGTCCCTCTCCTCACGCTTGCCTTTCCACAGCAGCAGGGAAGGGTCAAATTCTCAGGTGAATGAGCTGCCCACTCTTTTTAAAATTTTTTCTTCTTTTATTATTTTATCTCTCCCCAGTTACATGTAAAAACAGTTTTAACATTTCTTTTTAAAACTTTGAGTTCCAAATTCTCTCCCTTCCTCCCTCCCCACCCCACCCCCATTGAAAAGGCAAGCAATTCAATATAAGTTATGTATGTGTAGTCATGCAAAACATACCCATAATAGCCATGTTGTGAAAGAAAACTGATGAAAACAAACTCAACAAAAATAAAGTAAAAAAAAAAAAGTATGCTTCAATCTGTATTCAGACACCATCAGTTCTTTCTCTGTGGATAGATAGCATTTTTCATCCCAAGTCCTTCAGAGTTGTCTTGGATCACTGTATTGCTGAGAATGGCTAAGTCATTCACCGCTGTTTATCTCACAATGTTGCTGTTATGTTGTACACGGTGCATTTCACTTTGCATCATGCAAGTTTTTCCAGGTTTTTCTGAGAACATCCCACTCATTATTTCTTATAGTACAACAGTATTCCATCATAATCACATACTACAACTTGTTCAGCCATTCCTCAGTTGATGGACACCCCTTCAATTTTTATTTCTTTACCCCCAGAAAAGAGCTGCTATAAATACTTTTATACATATAGTCCTTTTCCTTTTTGTTTTTAATCTCTTTTGGGATAAAGACCCAATAGTGGTATTGCTAGAGAAAAGGGTACACCTGGTTTTATAGCCCTTTGGGCCTAGTTCCAAATTGCTCTAAAGAATGGTTGAATCAGTTCACAACTCCACCAACAGTGCACTAATGTCCCATTTTCCCCCACATCCCTTCTAACATTCGTCGTTTATCTTTTATGTCCCATTAGCCAATCTAATAAGTATGAGGCAGTACCTCAGAATTGTTTAAATTTGCATTTCTCCAGTCAATAGTGAGTTAGAATATTTTATATGGTTATAGATAGATTTGATTACTTCATCTGGAAACTGATTTTATCTTTTGATCATTTATCAAATGAGGAATGGCTCTTATTTTTTTATAAATTTGACTCAGTTCTCTATATGTTTGAGAAATAAGGCTTCAAACTTGCTTCAAAATTTCTTTCACAGTTACTACTGCTAACTCTATTTCCCTCCATCTTATTCCCCCTACTCCCATTTATTCTATTTCCTCTCTCCTTTCCCCCTGCCCCACCTCAAAAATGTTTTGCTTCTGACTACCCCTCCCCCAATTTGCCCTCCCTTATAACACCTCCCCCCTCTTGTCCCCTTCCCCTTCTACTTTCTTGTAGGGTAAGATAGATTTCTATACCCAATTGCATTTGTATTTTATTCCTTCTTTGAGCCTCTTCTCCTGCTCTTCTGCTGCATTGCAGAAGCTTTTTCTCACCTCTTTTAAGTGAGATAATTGACCCCATTGTAACTCTCCTTTTCTTTTTCTCCTACTGCATTCTTCTCTTACCCCTTAATTTTATTATTTAGATATCATCCCTTCATATTGAATTCACATCTGTGCCCTCTGTCTGTATATACTCCTTCTAACTACCCTAATGATAAGAAAGGTTTTATGAGTTACAAATATCATCTTTCCATGTAGGAATGTAAAGAGTTGAACCTTATTAACTTCCTTATGATTTCCCTTTCCTGTTTACCTTTTTATGCTTCTCTTGAGTCTTGTATTCGAAAGTCAAATTTTCTATTCAGCTCTGGTCTTTTCATCAAGAATGCTTGAAAGTCCTCTATCTCATTGAATGTCTAGTTGTCCCCTGAAGGATTATACTCAGTTTTGCTGGGTGGATGATTCTTGGTTGTAATCCCAGCTCCTTTTCCCTCCAGAATATCATATTCCAAGCCCTCTGATCCTTTAATGTAGAAAATGCTTAATCTTGTATTATCCTGGGGCTACACAATACTTGATTGTTTCTTTCTGGCTACTTGCAATATTTCCTCCTTCACCTGGGAGCTCTGGAATTTGGCTATAATATTCCTGGGAGTTTTCGTTTTGAGATCTCTTTCAGGAAGTGATCAGTGGATCCTTTCAGTTTCTATTTTATCTTTTGGTTCTAGAATATCAGGATAGTTTTCCTTGATAATTTTTTGAAATATAATTCTAGCTTCTTTTATTGATCAGTCCAATAATCTTGAAATTATCTCTCCTGGATCTATTTTCCAGGTCAGTTGTTTTTATAATGAGATATTTCACATTGTTTTCTATTTTTTCATTCTTTTGGTTTTGTTTCACTGTTTCTTGATTTTTAATGAAATCATTAGCTTCCATTTGCCCCATTCTAATTTTTAAGGAATTATTTTCTTCAGTGATCTTTTGGACCTCCTTTTCTTTTGGCCAACTCTACTTTTTAAGTCGCTCTTCTCCTCATTGTTTTTTTGGACCTCTTTTGCCATTTGGCCTAGTCTATTTTTTAAGGTGTTATTTTCTTCAGTATTTTTTGTACATCTCCTTTACCGAACTGTTGACTCTTTTCTCATGATTTCTTGTTTCACTCTCATTTTGCTTCTCAGTTTTTCCTCTACCTCTCTTACTTGATTTTCAACATCTTTTTCAGAGCTACCCACTCTTGCAGCATGACTGCAACTATGACTAGAGTGTGCTCTGCACTGAAGTTACAATAACCACCTACCCACTCACCCATCCAATTCAACATTTTTCCCCAGTGAGAGAATTCCTATTGATAGCTTTGATAAAGAACAAGGTATCCAGAGCTTCTAATTATTCTTGGAAGTTTGGTTTTTCTGCTGGCTGCACAGATAAAGGAACATAGATTTAGAAATGGAAGGGACTTTAGAAGTCATTGAATCCAGCCATTTTGTTTCATGGATGAAGGAACTAAAGCCAAGAAGAATTACATGACTAGTAGTATTGTACTACTAATAAGTATCTGAGGTGGGATTTGAACCCAGATCTTCCTGACTCTAAGTCAATGAAGTGTCACCAGGGTATGCTATGCATTCCTATTAAACAAGTGGCAGCATCTAAATAGTATGATGATGAAGTTATAGATGATGGCTCTACATTGCTTCAGTCAAAACATTTTTTAAGAGTTACACGATATGCATATCCTTGCTTTCTCTTACATGGATCCTACTTCTTGAGTCTTGAAACCTAAAGGAGGGTAACACTTGAACTCAGATAGTTATGAGATCTTGACAGCAAAAATAAAATTTAAAAAATAACTTTGTGATTTAAACATTTCTATAAATCCTCACATCTAAACTATAAAGTGAAACAGCATGAACAGAGCTAGTTCCCCCAAGCCACCAAGAGTGATCCTTTCTTAATGAAGTAACACTCAAAATCTGCTGCAATAAAGCCATAATTAACCCCAAACTGTTTTCTCATCTTCATTAGAACCAAATGGATAGAGCCTTTTCCCTTTCACAACCCTTGTTTCGTAGGCCCAGTGACTGAATGCAAATGGGGACTGATAGGCAGTGAATCTGGGTACTTCCCATTCAATAAGCTTTCAGAAAGCATTTTGTAAGTAGATACAAAGTGCAGACTACTGTGCTAACCAATGAGGGAGCTATGGAGTTTAGCAAAGACATGACTCCTATACCCTTTGAGCAGATAATGCAGTAAAGATGTAATTGATGTGTGGGGTAGTCACCCACACTGTAGCAATTCAAGCTTCTCATATGGACTGGAGGGAGGGGTATACCCATTCACTCTCTGAGCTGTCTTAGTCACCCTAATCTGCCCTCACAGCAGTAGATCTAGATTCTCAAAGAAGTGTTCATATCATTTGGTTACACTCAAATTCTATCAAGGTCGTACAGGTAACCCTGTCATGAGATAATATAATCCCCCTAGTCAGCACTCTAGCTCTCAATGTCCCAATTCATTTTTATTTATACAACCAGCCATTCACAATAGAGGCACGTTAATTAAATATTGTTCTCAAACCTAACAGTTTAATTAATAAGGCAAAAGAAATAGTAATAGCACAGATTCGCATAAGTTAAAACAAATGCATAAATAATTATATCATTATCCTTACAGAAGCCTGGGTCATATTCTACTACCAATGCACTCAGTATTTATAGGTGAGAGTGAGTAGAAATTAACAGAAACCTTCCAAAAAAGCACATGAAGGAGAAAGGCCTATGTGCTCAGGTGAATTTACAACTCTGAAAATATCAACTTTGGTATCCTCTTTCTGTCTCAAGTACTGAGTTCCTTGATTAATATAGCTTTTGTGTTGATTAGATGCTTTCATCATCTGCTAAACTGGGCCTATCTGTAATGCATTTGATTAACACTTCATTGAAAAAGATACCTCAGCCAAACTAGTTGATCTGCCAGGTCACTTCTCTAATTCTTTGCTTCCAATCTGTACCTCTGTTCTATTAAGACTTATTAGCAGCCATTATATCTATCACTTCTATCTTCAAACTTAGCCTGAAATCTATACTTTTACACCTCTCTCTCTCTCTCTCTCTCTCTCTCTCTCTCTCTCTCTCTCTCTCTCTTTCTCCAGATCTATAATGAAATAAATTATATTTATCCAATAATGATACAATGGTTCTCCACTGCGGAACATCTTCTCACATCCAAAATTTAGCAACAACAGTCCCAGAACTGTGAATCAAAATGTAACTTGTTGCAGTAACAGATCCTGGATGAACACCCATAACTAAGCAATGACTTTTTATGGTACCTTACAGAGAGATAAGCCACGAAAGCCATGAGAGCAGGGAAACATTGATATACAAGATGAGCTTGACAACATGACGGGGGTGGGAACTTGATTATCAATTAGGATCAAATCAATTTTCTTAGGGGAAAGAAAAGCCATTCTTTGGGCCACAAAGGGATCCTTCCCCATTCAGCAAACAACCATGAGAAGAGTTTAAGCTAAATCTGGGCCTAACTGTAGAGTCATAAGGTAAAAGAGCAAGAAAATAAGAGTTCATCAGACTTTGCTACACCTCATGTTTTTGTTTTTGGTCTTTTTTTCTCAAGTTCTGTCTGCTTAACTAATTTTCTGAGGTGTTCAGTAGGAGTTTATCTATGCCCAACTTATCATCTACAATTTACTGGGCCAAAACTGTTAATGCTGGTTCCAGGGAACAATGACAACTCAACTAAACACATTTAGATATCAGTATGACCCATAATGGTCCCAGAAAAGTTTCCTAAAAAGAGAACATACATTTAATCTGGCCTGAAAAGACCATATAATACTAAAATCTACATGTTTCTTCCCAATTTCCTTGGGTGCTAGATTTATTAACAGGAGATTTTTTCCAGAAAACCATCTCATATTAGTAGGTAGGGAGTTTTTCCACAAACCTGAATTTTTCTTTGGTTACAGAACAATCTTACCACTTCAGCACAAGAATGTTTCTAGGCAGACGAAAGTAATCCAAAGGGGATCAATAGGGAAAAACCACAGAGGCTATATTACAGAAGATGGTCCTAAAATAAACAGGAAGCATTCCTCAACAGTGATGTACTGGGAAAAGCACTAATCCAAGAAACAAGAGACTGTGGTTCTAAAGTCCCAACTCTACCATCAACTTGCTGTGAGACCTTGGGAAAGCAATTCTGCCTCTGTAGGTCTCATTTTTCTCATCTGTTAAATGAAGCAATTGGACTAAATGGCTTCTTAGATTCCTTCCAGATTTAACATTGTGTTCCAAAGGCACATATTCTAGCTCTGACATCCTATGTTCTATGATTTTAAAGTTTCTTCTAATGCTAATATCTTATGACTATTATTTTATGAAAGAATCCAAAATTTATACACATGAAAAGGACATTTTTAGTGAGAGACACATTCCGTGCTTTTAAAAACAATTATTTATTTAAAAACAATTACATGTGAATTCTATCAAACATTTAAAGAACAACTAATTCCAATACTTTGCAGACTATTTGGGAAAATAGGGGAAGAAGGAGTCCTACCAAATTCTTTTTATGACACAAGTGTGGTACTAATACCTAAACCAGGTAGAGTTAAAACAGAGAAAGAAAATTATAGACCAATTTCTCTAATGAATATTGATGCAAAAATTTTAAATAAAATATTAGCAAAAAGATTGCAGCAACTCATTACGAGAATAATACACCATGACCAGGTAGGATTTATTCCAGGAATGCAAGGCTGGTTCAATATTAGGAAAACTATTAGCATAATTGATCATATCAACAACAAAACTAGCAAAAACCATATGATCATCTCAATAGACGCAGAAAAAGCCTTTGACAAAGTACAACACCCATTCCTATTAAAAACACTAGAAAGCATAGGAATAAGGGGAACCTTCCTCAAAATTATAAATAGCATCTACCTAAAACCATCAACAAGCATTATTTGTAATGGGGATAAACTAGATGCATTCCCAATAAGATCAGGGGTGAAACAAGGATGTCCATTATCACCCCTATTATTCAATTTGGTTCTAGAAACATTAGCTGTAGCAATAAGAGAAGAAAAAGAAATTGAAGGAATTAGAATAGGAAAAGAAGAAACTAAATTATCACTTTTTGCAGATGATATGATGATTTATCTAGAGAATCCTAGAGAATCAAGTAAAAAACTACTTGAAATAATAAACAACTTTAGCAAAGTTGCAGGATATAAAATAAACCCACATAAATCCTCAGCATTCCTATACATTACTGACAAAGCCCAACAGCAAGAGATAGAAAGAGAAATTCCATTCAAAGTTACTGAAGGCACTATAAAATATTTGGGAGTCTATTTGCCAAGACAAACCCAGGGCCTATATGAACATAACTATGAAACACTTTTCACGCGAATAAAATCAGATCTAAATAAATGGAGAAATATCAGTTGCTCATGGTTAGGCCGAGCTAATATAATAAAAATGACAATTCTACCTAAATTAATCTATCTATTCAGTGCCATACCAATCGAACTACCAAAATTTTTTTTTACTGAGCTGGACAAAATAATAACAAAATTCATTTGGAAAAACAAGAGGTCTAGAGTATCTAGGATATTAATGAAAAGACATGCTAGGGATGGTGGTTTAGCCACACCAGATATTAAACTGTACTACACAGCAGCAGTCATCAAAACTGCCTGGTACTGGTTAAGAAACAGGGGTGTGGATCAGTGGTATAGGATAGGTACACAAGTAGGTGAAATCAACAAGTTTAGCAATCTACTCTTTGATAAACCCAAAGAAGCCAGTTTCTGGGCTAGTAATTCACTATTTCACAAAAACTGTTGGGAAAATTGGAAAATGGTAGGGCAAAAACTGGGCATAGACCAATATCTTACACCATATACCAAAATAAAGTCAAAATGGGTTCATGATTTAGGAGTAAAAGTTGATACTCTAAGTAATTTGGGAAAGCAAGGAATAGTTTACTTATCAGATTTGTGGAAAAGTAAAGAATTCATGACCCAACAAGAGATAGAGAGCATTACAAAATGCAAAGTGGATAATTTTGATTATGTCAAATTGAAATGTTTTTGTACAAAAAAAGCCAATGCAACAAGAATTAGGAGGGAAGCAGAAAATTGGGAGAAAATCTTTGCAACTAGTATCTCTGATAAAGGCCTCATTTCTAAAATATACAGGGAGCTAAGCCAAATATATAGGAATACAAGCCATTCCCCAATTGAGAAATGGTCAAAGGATATGAACAGGCAGTTTTCAGAGGAAGAAATTAAAGCTATCTACAGGCATATGGAAAAATGCTCTGGATCGCTGCTGATTAGAGAAATGCAAATCAAAACAACTCTTAGATACCACATCTCTCCTGTCAGATTGGCTAAAATAACAAATCAGGAGAATGATAAATGCTGGAAAGGATGTGGGGAAATTGGAACATTGTTGCATTGCTGGTGGAGTTGTGAGCTGATCCAGCCATTTTGGAGGGCGGTGTGGAACTATGCCCAAAGGGCTATAGAAATGTTCATACCCTTTGACCCAGTAATACCACTTCTAGGGTTGTATCCCAAAGAAATCACGCAAGCGGGAAAAGGACCCATATGTACAAGAATATTTATAGCAGCTCTCTTTGTGGTAGCCAAGAATTGGAAAGCAAAGGGATGCCCATCAATTGGGGAATGGCTGAACAAGCTGTGGTATATGAAGGTGATGGAATACTATTGTGCCATAAGAAATGGGGATGATGCAGACTTCATAACAACCTGGAAAAACCTACACGACATAATGCTGAGTGAGCGGAGCAGAGCCAGGAGAACGTTGTGCACAGCCACAGATATGTGGATTCCGTGAGGACCAACCCTGACATACTGCGCTTCTCTCAGCAACCTAAAGGGGCAAGGACAACTCCAGGGGACTCACGATGGAGAATGCTATCTTCATTCAGAGAAAGAACTGCGAAGTTTGAATACAGACTGAGGCACACTACTACATGCTCGCCTTTTCTGCTTCTCTTTTGTTTTTGGTTTTGGGTTTTTTTTTTGTTTTTTTTTTTTTGGTTCTGTTTCTTCTTTCTCATGATTCATTCCATTGGTCAAAATTCTTCTCCACGACTTGACTAGAGCATAAATTAATTCAATGCGAAGTTATACATGACAGTTATATGAGACTTCATGCCGTCTTGGGGAGGGAGGGGGGAGGGAGGGGAGAAAAACTGGAACTCAAAACTATGTAGAACCGTGTGTGGTAAACTAAAAATAAATTAAAAAAAATAAAAAAAATAAAATAAAATAAAAACAATTATTGTTCAAGCAACTATACACTAAATACAGTGATATGCTCCAGAGCTACAAAGACAAAACAGAAAGAGTCCTTGTTCTCAGGGAGCTCACATTCTAACTGTTCTATCTAAGACATTGTTCAGTGTTGTGGAATTCATGTTGCATGTTTTTTGAAGGTATTTTTATGAATGAGACTGGCCCAGCAATATCCAAAATGCAGGCAGGACTATTGGAGATAACAATTAGAAGAGGAGGCAGATGGCAAAGTAACTTGTTGCTAGGCTGATATAAGACTATACATTAGGGATATATAGATATAATTATTTTTATTTCCTTTAAGACACTGCCCCCCATTTTCAAGCTTATTTGGACCAATCATAATTTGGTCATACTTCAGGAAATTCACAAAATGTACACTTTTGTGACTCAATAGCATATGGCAATGCACTGAATGGCACATCAAGAAAGATATGTATGGTCCTGAGATCAGCTTTTCCTGCTCATCCACCGTCTCATTGAGAAGCTTAGGCCATCTGATGCCCAGGGGTTGACATGATAATCAAGCTCAAAAGGGATTTGGCACTCCTAAAGCAAACACTTCCACTTGCCAAGATCATTTGGCTCACACAGCTATCTGGGCAGGATTGGAGGTGGGCCAATCAACAAGCAGCAACCAGGAAAAAAAACAGAGACTCAACCCAAGGTTGTGAACATTTCTAGAAGGTATGGGTTTTAAATCAGAACCCTGAGTCCATGTAGGAGGCCAGATTGTATCCCCCATGGGAATCACATCTGTCACCTCTGCCTTCTGTTCCCAGAACATCTGCCCACCTGTTATGAAGAATCACAGAATGTCAAAAAAGAAAGGGATTCTAGAATCATAGAATACAGAATTTATGAGCTGGAAGCAGTATTTGGAATCTTAGAACATAGACCATCTCTAAAGACCTTATAGATCAGCTAGACTCTCTGCTATCATTTTATGAAGAGCAAATCTCAGAGAGATTTGCCCAAGGTGACACAGCTAGTTAGTGGCCCTGGGTATGCATGGAAGTCAAATCAACTGCTAGTCTGGTGCTCATTACATTACATTATAACATGCCTATAGCTATTCTACTAAATGGCTGGTTCAAGTACTGCCTTCCCATCATCTGCACAGTAGGATATTCAAGTCAGAGATTTTCTAAGAGAAAGAACTGTTTCAGAATTGACAACAATGTAGGTAAAAGTTTGACAGTATTTGAATATTAATTGCCCCCTCCCATAGAAAGCCTTTGCCACAGTGAACTAAAGGGAGATGCTTAATTTGCTAAGTCTGTATTACAAGTGCTTAGGAGGACCTTCAGGAGGGAGGATAAAAAGGCATCTAAATCCTTTTAGTGCAATGGAAGATCATACCAGAAAATCTGAAATGTAGTTATTTTTTTTAACTTTGTGGTTCTTTTTTTTTTTATTTAAATTTATTTATTTAACATATTTAGTTTTCAGCATTGATTTTCACAACAGTTTGAATTACAAATTTTCTCCCCATTTCTACCCTCTCCCCCACTCCAAGATGGCATATATTCTGGTTGCCCTGTTCCCCAGTCAGCCTTCCCCTCTATCACACCCCTCCCCTCTCATCCCCTTTTCCCTTCCTTTCTTGTAGGGCAAGATAAATTTCTATGCCCCATTGCCTGTGTATCTTATTTTTTAGTTGCATGCCAAAACTCTATTTTTGTTTTTGAACATCTGTTTTTAAAACTTTGAGTTCCAAATTCTCTCCCCCCTTCCCTTCCCACCCACCCTCCCTAAGAAGTCGAGCAATTCAACCTAGGCCACATGTGAATCATTATGTATAACCCTTCCACACTACTCATGTTGTGAAAGACTAACTTCATTTTGCTCCTTCCCAACCCATCCCGCTTTATTGAATTTTCTCCCTTGATCCTATCCCCTTTCCAAAGTGTTTGTTTTGATTACCTCCACCCCCATCTGCCCTCCCCTCCATCATCATCCCCCCTTTTATTCATTTATTTTTTTTAATCTTCCTCCCTCTTCTTTCCTGTGGGGTAAGATACCCAACAGAGTATGTATGGTATTCCTTCCTCAGGCCAAATCTGATGAGAGCAAGGTTCACTCATTCCCCCCTCACCTGCCCTCTCCCCTCCTCCCACAGAACTGCTTCCTCTTGCCACCTTTATGCGAGATAATCCACCCCATTCTATCTCTCCCTATCTCCCTCTCTCAGTATGTTGCTCTCTCATCCCTTAATTTCATTTTATTTCTTTTAGATATCTTCCCTTCATCTTCAACTCACCCTGTGTCTGCTCTCTCTCTTTTACATATATATATACACACATACATATACACATATATATATACATACATACACATAGATATATACATACATACACATTCACCTATTTATATACATAAACATATATATATATATGCATATTCCCTTCAACTACCCTAATACTGAGGTCTCATGAATCATACACATCATCTTTCCATGTAGGAATGTAAACAAAACAGTTCAACTTTAGTAAGTCCCTTGCAATTTCCATTTCTTGATTACCTTTTCATGCTTCTCTTGATTCTTGTGTTTGAAAGTCAAATTTTCTATTCAGCTCTGGTCTTTTCACTGAGAAAGCTTGAAAGTCCTCTATTTTATTGAAAATCCATATTTTGCCTTGGAACATGATACTCAGTTTTGCTGGGTAGGTGATTCTTGGTTTTAATCCTAGCTCCATTGACCTCCGGAATATTGCATTCCAAGCCCTTCGATCTCTTAATGTAGAAGCTGCCAGATCCTGGGTTATTCTGATTGGGTTTCCACAATACTCAAATTGTTTCTTTCTGGCTGCTTGCAGTATTTTCTCCTTGATCTGGGAGCTCTGGAATTTGGCGACAATATTCCTAGGAGATTTCTTTTTTGGATCTATTTGAGGAGGTGATCGATGGATTCTTTCAATTTCTATTTTGCCCTGTGGCTCTAGAATATCAGGGCAGTTCTCTTTGATAATTTCTTGAAAGATGGTATCTAGGCTCTTTTTTTGATCATGACTTTCAGGTAGTCCAATAATTTTTAAATTATTTCTCCTGGATCTATTTTCCAGGTCAGGGGTTTTTCCAAGGAGATATTTCACATTATCTTCCATTTTTTCATTCCTTTGGTTCTGTTTTATAATATCCTGATTTCTCATAAAGTCACTAGCTTCTACTTGACAAATCTAATTTTTAAAGTAGTATTTTCTTCAGTGGTCTTTTGGACCTCCTTTTCCATTTGGCTAATTCTGCCTTTCAAGGCATTCTTCTCCTCATTGGCTTTTTGGAGCTCTTTTGCCATTTGAGTTAGTCTATTTTTTAAGGTGTTGTTTTCTTCAGTGTATTGTTCAGTATTTTTTTGGGTCTCCTTTAGCAAGTCATTGACTTGTTTTTCATGGTTTTCTCGCATGCTTCTCATTTCTCTTCCCAATTTTTCCTCTACTTCTCTAACTTTCTTTTCCAAATCCTTTTTGAGCTCTTCCATGGCCTGGGACCAGTTCATGTTTTTCTTGGAGGCTTTTGTTGTAGGCTCTTGCACTTTGTTGACGTCTTCTGTCTGTATGATTTGGTCTTCTTTGTCACCAAAGAATCCAAAGTCTGAGACTGAATCTGGCTGTGTTTTCGCTGCCTGGCCATGTTCCCAACCAACTAACTTGACCCTTGAGTTTTTCAGTGGGGTATGACTGCTTGTAGACTAACGAGTTCTAAGTTCCACGTTTGGGGGGGAGGTGCCAGCTCTGTCACACCAGCACTCCTCCTTCCCCAAGAATCCCCAGCCCGGGCTGGGCTTAGATCTTCAGCAGGCTGTGCACTCCTGCTCTGATCCGCCACTTAATTCCTCCCACCAGGTGGGCCTGGGGCCGGAAGCAGCAGCAACTGTAGCTGCCCCACCTCCGCTGCCCCCGGAGCTGGAAGCCGAACCGCAAACTCCTTCCACTCCTGCAGCTTTTCCCACTGACCTTCTCTGCAGTCTTCGGTGTTTGTGGGTTGAGGAGTCTGGTAACTGCCGCAGCTCACATAATCAGGGCGCTGGGGGCCCCATCCGCCCAACTCCAAGTTTGGTTGTTCCGTGCCACTCAGGCTGGGCTCTGCTCCACTCCATTCCCAGCTCCCAGCTCCGTGTGGGATAGACCTCACCCAGAGACCATCCAGGCTGTCCTGGGCTGGAGCCCTGCTTCCCTCTGCTGTTATGTGGGTTCTGCCATTCTAGAATTGGTTCAGAGCCATTTTTTATAGGTTTTTGGAGGGACTCGGTACGGAGCTCACTCTAGTCTCTGCTTACCAGCCGCCATCTTGGCTCCGCCCCCCCAAAATGTAGTTATACACACTTCTGAGTTTTAGAAGGAATTTTTTAAAATTTTTATTTATTTTGCTAAATATTTCCAAATTACATTTTAATTTTTTAATATTTGTTTTCTAAAATTTTGTGTTCAAGATTTTCTTTCTCCCTCTCCCATCACCCTTTGAGAAGGCAAGCAATATGATATCAATTATACATGTGAAGTCATGCAAAACATGTTTCTATATTAGCCATATTACAAAAGAAAACATACACACAAACAAGAAGTATAAAGAAAGTTTTTTGTTAAAAAAGGTATGCTTCAATCTGCACTAAGATTTCACCAGTTCTCTTTCTGGAGATGGATAGCATTTTTTATCATTTGAAGTTGTCTTGGATCAATGTCTTAATCAGTCTTTCACAGGTGCTCATCTCTACAATATAGCTGTTACTGTGCACAACATTCTCCTGGTTCTGCTTGCTTCACTTTGCTTCAGTTCATGTAAGTCTTCCCATGTTTTTCTGAAACCATTCCCCTTGTCATTCCTTATAGCACAATAGCATTTTATCACAATCGTATACCACAATCTGTTCAGCCATCCCCCAGCTTATCAGCATCCCCTCAGTTTCCAATTCTTTGCCATCAAAAAGGGGTGCTATAAATATATTTGTATGAGTAGGTCTAAAAGGAATATTTTTACAGCTTTTGATGGAGAGGAAAGAGCACTGGACTTGGGGACAAAGAGACTGAGTTTAAATCTCAGTTCCAACATGAACTAGATGATCTGAGCAAAGGCTCTCACCTCTTTCACCTTTGATCTTATGAAGAAATGTGATTTTGGAACCAGCAACCAGTAAGATGGAAAAAATGTTGTTGCTCTTGCTGCTGCTGCTGTTTTCTGCAAACTACTTACTCTAACCTAAAAAAAGGAAATATCTATCAGATATGGAGTAACTAAAGATGAACATACAAGATCAGGATACATAAAAAATGCACGAAATGAAAACCTCATGAAGTACAATGGGAAAACTGAAGTACCTTGAACTTCTGCTCAATATTCGCACCCTCAACCCCTGCTACATGGCTGGGAGTAGGGGAAGAGAGTCAGCCAGTTCAAATGATCTCACAGGCTTATGTTTCAGGATCTGACTGTGGTTGTGCTCACCTGGTTCCCCAGTGGCAGTAACTGAGTCTGGGCCACCCCATAACCCCAAACTGGAGGAAGATTCTGTGTAGCTATTGAAAAAAAATTGGGAGAGTAGAACTGCTGGGGGAGGAGGGGTAAGGGCATGAGGAGAGGATGCAGAAGATGGCAGCATAGTACTAACTAAAAAGAAAGTTTAAGAGCTTCTGTGTCTGAATGAAGGAAGGGAAAGGGAAACCCAGATGGGGTCAGTCTTCTCCCTATGGAGTTGACTCTGGGTAAGGATGTAGCTAGGCATCTATGTCCATGATAGCAGGAAGCAAAGGATGCCTAGTCTCGGTAGGGTGTGTGTGGAGGGGAAGATATCTGTTTCTGCAGCAGTGTAAGGGTGAAGGGCCAAGAATGAACAGGACAACTGATAATTTAGAACAGAAGAGATTCAATATTACCTAAGAGAAGGACTCTCTGAATATTACAGTAAAATAAACATAAATAGCAATAATGCCAAGAAAATGTTAGAGTTTTGTTTTATTTTTTAAAGAAGGAAATGTAATGAATCTATCATCAAAAAACCAACTGATACAGAAATAGATCAAGGAGAGAAGAATCCTCACTATGCAACCTGAAAATCATGAACCCCCACCAAAAAAAACACACCTGAATATTAAATTTTAAGAAGCCATTTGTCCAGAAAATTGGACAAGCCTGTTAGAAACAAAGTGAAAAGCAAGATTTAAAAATAATCCATAGATCATATCCTGAAAGAAACTCCAAAATAAAAACTCTCAGGAATATCAAAACCAAAATCCAGAGCTTCCAAGTCAAAGAAAAAAAATACAGCAAGCATCCAGAACGAAAGCATTCATGTGCCAAAGAATCAGAGACAGGATTACACAAGACTTTGTAATTACTACCATGAATGAGAGGGGATGTTGAAATATGGCATTCAAAAGGCAAAAGATAAAGGCATACAACCAAGAAGTTACTCTGTAAAACTGAGTACAATCCCATAGGAGGTGTGGGAGGGTGGAACCTATAATGGAATAGGAATTCCTGATGTAAAGGCCAGAATAGAGTAGGAGCTTTGAAATTAAAATACAAGAGTCAAGAGAAAACCTAAAAAGGTACATACATACTTTTTAAAAAACTAAAGGACTATATAATGATGAAGTACTCACATTTTAGTAGGAGAGAAAAATCAAATGTTCCTTCTAAACACTAATGTCTTCAATGGTCATGAAGAGAGCTAAATAAGACAAAGGATGTGAGTGTTGGTTTGTTCTAGTCTTTTTTGTTGTAATATAGGGATCAAAACAAGTGGGGAGGTGGGGGGAATATATTAGGGAAGAAAAGAGAAAAAGATGGAGAGAATGTATTATTTCTCATAATAAAGTGTATGAGAAAAAAGATACAAACATGAGGAAAGGGTTTTGGGGAAGAGGAATGGTAACCCATGGACTTCACTGTTATAAAGAAGTCAAAGAAGTATTAGTTTCTCTCTCTCTCTCTCTCTCTCTCTCTCTCTCTCTCTCTCTCTCTCTGTTTCAACAATTCAGCTAGCAGCTGCTGTGGAGGTAAAAAACTAATACAAGCCTGACAACAGGAATGCTTCAAGCCGAGATTCTTTTGATCTGCTTTACTAAGAAAAGCAACATTCAGGGGTTAAAAATCTTACTTTAATCCAGCATACAAATATCATTCACTCAGCTCAGAGGGAAAAGCCAGCACCCTGAGCTTCAGAGCAAATACAAACATCAACAGACAGATCTTGTCTGATTCAAATCTCGATTTATAGTTACCAGAGTTTAACAAAGTCCAAACATCCAGGTTTACAAGCTGGAGGGCTCTTAACTACAGCTGCCCAGGGTCTCCACATCAGCACACCACCAAGAGTGACAGCCCTAAGCAAATAGCTCTGTTCTCTCTTTTTATGCACTCTTTAGCCATCATCAAACTTCATCTGAGCTACCAGAACTCAAGCTCTTACTATTGGCTCTGGTCTTAGCAACTCCCCTTAAGACCCTGGGGGCTTCATGCCCACGTCAGCTTAGCACTTAGTAGCTAGGGGTTTTGGGCCTCCTTGGGAGTGAAGATATATAGTCAGACCTCCCTTCATTGGTCCCACCTGGAGCCCCACCTTAGTTACCAATGCATACACTCTCTCTCATACACAGAGCTACAATAGGCAAACAGATGAAGACAGAGAAAGGGAATAGATGATTCAAGAGAAAATAGTATCAGGAAATAGTCATGGATAAAACATATTTCAACTTTGGAGGAGACATCATTAAGGAGATTTTAAGAGTGAAAATGAAAGGGTTAACATGAGTGATTGGAGTATGAGGCTTCCATCCAATGAGCTCCTATCAATTAACTAGCAGAACTCTATTATCTTTCAGAAAAGGAATTTACTGAGAAGATAAAGACAGACACATTCCCCCTATCATGATGGCACTCTATTTTGGACCTAAAAAGTTTCTTAGGGAGAGTTATCGCAACCTTAAAGTACAATGAGAGAGAGGAACACGTGTAGAGAACACATGAAGTCAAAGGGTATTGCAAAACTCCTGGACCTGGGAGTCCTTTTCTTCCTTTGTGGACTCTTCATGGAGTTCATCTTAAGTGTGATTCTCTGAAGATCTCTGAGGATTAATGGATCTCTGATGGATCTCCCAGTTTTTGAGTACCTCCCTCTCTGAATGCTCATTCACTAAAGATCAGAAAAGAATAAACAAAAAAAACTGATATGTGCTCAGAAGCACAGGTCATAAAAATTTGTCTTTGTTCATTGCCAGGAAGGAAAAAAACTAAAACAGCCGCTGGGGCAGGGTGGGGGGTGAGGGGGAAGATGGGTAGGTTGTTCAGTTCCGGCTCGGCAACTCATGAATCTTCAGTCCTTCTAGCTCCTTATCTAACCAGAAAACTTGTTCTTACCACATAATACCAGCCACTCAGTCATTTGTGGCCCAAAATGGGCTTACCAAGTCTTTGCGTTTAGAACCAAGCAGGGACTGTGTTCACATGCTCTGTGAAGGTCAAATTTAAGCACACCCTAAGGACTTGGACCTCATTGTCCAGTCCATAACACATGTATATACTAAATAGGTACCAGGCAATTAGCTGGAGAAAGGCACTAAGAACTGGATGGATCAGGAAAATGTATCTTTCATTGATTGTGGTGCCTGAGCCGAACTCTGAAAATGTGTAATTGGGAAGGTAGTACATTCCAGGCATACCGGACAGTTTGATCAAAAGCTTGGAGCATAGCAGATGAAGTATTATATGTTAGGGATAGCAAGGAAACCTATTTTGTTATACCTAAGAGTGAATGAAGGGGAATAATGCATAAGTCTGGAAGGGTAGGTTGAGGCCAGGTTATGAAAGAAATACAACAGCAATTTGGATTTTATACTTCATGTGATAAGGAATCATTAGAGTTTATTGAGAGTAGTGGCATGGTCAAATTTGAATTTTAGGAAAATCATTTTGGAAGCTGTATAAAGGAAGAACTGGACAAGGGAAAATCTAGGAGCAAAGAGACTAATTCAAAAACTATTGCAGTAGTACAGATGAGAGGTGAAATGGTCTTGAGCTAAGGTGGTATCTGTGGGAGAAGGAAGAAGAAAACTGATGCAAGAGATTCTGTGGAGGTCGGATCAACAAAACTCAGCATTTGATTGGCTATAATGAGGTAAAGGAGAGTGGAGAGTCAAGGCGGACTCCAAGGCTGCAAGCCTGGATGATGAGAAGAGATTCTAGGCTTTTCCATTATACTATCTGCCTAAAATCCAAATGAACTGGCTTACATGTGATTTCTAAGGCTGACAAAACAGATACACCCTGGGGTATCTTGATGTTCCTGATGCAGAAAAAGTTAGTGTGGATTAAGAACAGAGAAACACTCTATAAAATCTTTTTATTGTGACGATCATGTTACTGATACATTGGTGAAAATGGCAATGTACTGAAATTAAATTATAAAGGGATTTCATGGCTTAAAATTGAAGTTTTGAAAAGGGAGGGTTATTGAATGAACATAAAGCTCCAAGATTTTCAGACAAATGCATTTGGCAGGGAAAAAATATGTGTTGCCTCTGTATGTTTGTGTGTATGTGTATGTGCTTGTATATTATTGGAAAGCAGAAGAAGTAGGTGATTTTTATGACCAAACAAGTCTTAACTATATTATTAAAAACAAAAAACCTTGGTATCTAAGTTTAATTAAAATAGAATATCAGAATCTACTTCCTACTTATCATTTTGTGGAAGTCCGGAGAGAGAAAATGGCTTGTCTGAAGTCAAATAAAAAAATAGTGTCAAAGTCAGAACTAGCATCCAGATCTCCTAACTCCCAGTAAAGTCTCCTGCAGCATACTCAGACTTTCCAAAGAGAAATTTTCTCATCTGAAATCTGAGTAGTTTCTCCAAATTTATGTTCCCACTTTCCTTCATTTTAGCATCAAGGACAGCCTTACTTATATGAAGTTGCTGTGATTTCAGGGGCCCAGCAAAGACCTGCTTTTTCTTCTCTCAAACATTCCCCAGAAGTACTTCACCTTTACATTCATCCAACCACCTATGGTCATCCATTTTCTAAAAGATAATAGAGGCCTATTAGTTGATTGATAGTGTGGAGCTCATTGGATAGGAGCTTTCCCTCTCATTCCTACTCCAATTACTCATGTTTATCCTTTCATTTTCCCCCCTCAAATGCTATTTCATGATCTTCCCTCCAAAGTTGAAGTTTGTTTTGCTGATGACTACTCCCTAATACTAATTTCCCTCTTACATTACCACTTCCTTCTCTCTGTCTCCATCTGTTTGGCTATTAATGTATTTCTTTACCTAACTGTGTGTATGTCTGTGAGTACCAACCTTCCTTTGACTTCTTTATGACCCAAGTCCATGTGATACTGCTTCTCTTCCACAGGAAGAGAAGAGAAATTAGACCTCCTCAAATTTCTGATTTCCATCACAGCCACATAGTCTATCTCGAGATCTGTCTGCCTCCATATACTTAGCCCATCTACAACTCCCCTTTCACTTTCCTCCTCTTTCTCTGAGTTTGGTAATCAATCAATACCACAGCATTGACTTCAAAATAAAGGCCATCACTTCTGGAAAGGACCTGTCAATTGACTATCCTAAACACAACTCACTATAATTTTGTGAAACCCCAGGCCAAAATCTCTTTCTCAGGCCAACATTCCCTTATAAGTGTAGTTAAGCTCCTTGAGGGCAGAGACTGTATATATTTGTATTTTATCCTCAAATTACCATAGTGCCAGGAACATAGAAAACACTTAGGAAATTTTTTTTTTATTCTTTCATTCATTCATTCATTCATTCACTCATTCATCTATTATCTAAAGACTGGAATTATATTATTGGAGTTTTTTTCTTGTTATATTGATAAAAGTCTTAGGAAAAGAACTTTAGCTCTTATTACGTGTGCAACCATGAGCGGTTATTTAATCCCTTTGTATCTTAGTTTTCACCTCTGTAAAATGGAGATTATAATACATGAATTACTTAACTCACAAGGTTGAGAAGAGCTTTGTAAACTTTGAAGCACATAGGAATATGAATTATTATCCCTTTGATTTAAAGTTTTGATCCCTGCTAAAATATTTACAATGGCTGCAAAGATTTTACTATCAAATGTTATAAATAATTTAGATGTAATGGGAGGGGGTGGTCATTGAGGGCCCAGTCTTTACAATGTATACAATGTGTTCTTCTTGTCAGTCCATGTGGTGGCTTTGTCATCCTGCTTCTTGAAATGCCTGATGAAAAGGGCTCTTTTTCTCCTTCACTCAGAGTAGGCATGGGTACCCTTTGACTATTTCCTATTGGATTACTTCACGGTGGCCCCAAAACCCTTTAATTAGCTTTTGAGCAAAAACTACATAAGCATATAAAAAGTTCTAATAGATGCATTTTCTATCACATGGCTTTTTTACAAAGAGAAAGATTTTGGGGCGGGAGGGGAGGGGTAGAAGAATTATCTTGCCACTGAACCACCGTGTGGCTATGAATGCATGGCATGGCAGTTTTGTTTTTTTTTTTTAATCAACTCTTGTTTATTCTTTCTTCCTTTTAGTGAATGAGTGTCAAGGATAAAATGGATTGGGTTAAGACCTTTGAAAAGTCAAGATAATCATTAAAGTCTCCCTCAGAAACTGGAGCAGTAGCTAATTTGGTGAGGGGTCAGAGTTGCTGAGCAAGCTGCTTGACTCAGGCCATCAGCAGATCAAACAAACCAGAGAGCATGTCCTGCAAATAAGAGAGCAACTGGACTTCAGCCATGCCACACCTACAAGTGAAGTTGGGTGGGGGAGGAATTTGTTCAGCAAACCACTTTAAATCCAAGTCTGTTCTACCCAGGGATAAAGTGGAAGGGCAAAGAGGAGCTTTGTCGTTCCTGATTTGGGAAGGTGTCATACTTTGGCCCTTGCTATATTTAGTAAATATACTTTTGTGAAAGTTAATTGGTGTTAACTAATTAATGGCTATTTGGGAGACATTAACTACTCAATTGACATTAGGGGGAACACTGAATGGGGGCTCATGAGTGATATGAGAAAACCCCAGCCCCTCAGGGTTACTCTAGAACTAGACTAGATAACCTCTGAGGTTGTTTCTAGCTATCAACCCACTTACATATTGCAGAGGACAGAGGCCCCCAACATAAGGGATCATATTGCAAAGATCATTGTGGAAACGCTTGTCTAAAATAGATTCAGTTTTCTCATTCAAAAGAAAATTAGAAAAAAAGAAAGAAGAATCTGACTTTGGTTGTCTAAAGGGGCTTCCTGTTGCAAAAGAATGTCCATGAATGGTATTTACAAATTAATCTGATGCATATTGCTGTGTTCACAATAAATGAATATAAACAACAAAAATTCATGTAAATATATAATTATATTATGCATGTTATATAAATGTCAGAGAAAAAGATGAGAGCATAGAAGCAAACCAGGACCAGAGATAATCATGAATAAATAACTTGTTATGCTTAGCTGTGCCTTGAACCACAAGGTTTACATTATGGAAATGATTTGCATCCCCCTTCTCTCCTTGGCTTTGTTATGTTTTATTTTATCCACTGCACAAACATACCTGCAGCTAAAAAAGTCGGACTCTAATCAAACTTTTGGAATATAGGGATACTCCATATACTGTCATCATTTTGCAATATTAAAACATTTTGGTGTTAAAACATCTTAGCCAATCCACATTCTAATATCTTCCTTGATAGGAAAAGGTCTTCTCAGGGACAGAACATTAATGATCTTGGAGGTATCCTTTCATCTTACTGACAAATCTTTTCATATCTCCTCCCCCCAGGGTTCAAAAGGTCTCATTTTCTGACTAGCAGATAGAAAAGCCAGAAACACACAGAGAACCTGGGGGACACAAGAATAATAACTCCTGTATGTCACTGACAAAGGATAGTAGCCAGGAATGCTCATAAAATGCCACATGAGAGGCAATCTCCTGGGAGTCCCAGCTACTGAATCTGGTCTACTTGTCTGTCCCACAAATCTCACCAGGCCCCTATTTCCCTACATCCTCATGAATCACATTGTCATACACAGAAAATCACTGCTAATCTCCCCAAACAATACACCAGCAATTTCTTGAACTTATTTCCCTTAAGAATTTTGACTATGGTAGTCCTCCTAACTTAAGTGCTGAGACAATCATGTAGTCTCTGGTCAGTATGTTCAGTAGCTACAGCCTGGTGGGGGCCTCTAAGACCAGTTTTCTATGAGATACATGTATACTGGGTGTATTATCTTCTCCCTCCATACCCCTGGGTGTAACTCCACTTGTTGTTTGTTGGTGTTTTTGTTTTTCAGTTGTTTTCGTTCATGTCTGACTCTTTGTGACCTTTTTTGGGGTTTTCTTGTCAAAGATACTGCAGTGCTTTGCCATTTCCTTCTCCAGCTCATTTTACAGATGGGTAAACTAAAGCAATGAGGGTTAAATGACTTGCCCAGAGTAACATAGTAAGTGTCTCAGGCCAGATTTGAACTCAGGATGACCTGGCATTCTTATCCACCTAGCTGCACCACCTAGCTGCCCTGAATGTTTTTGTTGAGGCGTTTCAGTTATGTCCAATGCTTCAGGACCCCATTTGGGCCTTGGCACAAATATTGGAGTAGTTTACCATTTCCTTTCCCAGCACATTTTACAGATGAGGAAACTGAGGCAAACAGGGTTAGGTGACTTGCCCTGGATCATGCAGCTAGTAAATATCTGAGGCTGGATTTGAGCTCAGGTTTCCCTTACTCCTGGCCTGGCACTCTATCCACTGAGCCAGGTCCCCCATATCAACATCATTTCCCCTCTCCTCTATTTTTCTTATTGAACTAACTCCCCCTATAATCTTGTTTCATCTAACAATATTTTCCATGGAACCAGATGAGGATCAGTCATTTAATCGATCAATCAACAAGCATTTATGGAGCAACTACTCTATTTACTGTGCCAAGTACTATTGATACCAATATAAAAATGACTAAGGCCCTGTTCTCAAGAGTGTTCTATCATGAGAAACGTGTTCACATACCTGTATGTACAAAACAAATACACGTTCATTTTTATGAGGAAGCCACTGGGGATCCAGAAAATCCTCACAGGAAGTAATGCTTGGGCTGAGTCTTAACAGACATTAGGGTTTCCTAGAGGAGGAGGTGAGGAGGGAATGCAGGTTTCTGTGTGCAGAGGAATGGAGATGGGGTGAGGAATGTTATGTGTGATGGCTTGTATAAAAGAATATCAGGTCTTTATAGAATCTTGGATGTGTCCAATTATCATATACTTAAGAGCTTGACTAGCAAATCAAAGGGAGGTATGTGAATGTTTATAGGGTCATAAAAACATTGTCATGGAAATTGTCCAAATTTGGTGATATTTAATTTGCAGCCATAGAAATACAAGCAATCCCATAACTTGTGGGTAGAATATGTTTTAAAATACTATTATAGGGGGGCAGAGCCAGGATGGTGGCTGGAAAGCAGGGACTAGCATGAGCTCCCTGCCGAATCCCTCCAAAAACCTATAAAAAATGGCTCTGAACCAATTCTAGAACTGCAGAACCCACAAAACAGCAGAGGGAAGCAGGGCTCCAGCCCAGGACAGCCTGGATGGTCTCTGGGTGAGGTCTATCCCACACGGAGCTGGGAGCTGGGAGCTGGGAGCTGGGAGCTGGGAGCTGGGAGCAGAGCGGAGCAGAGCACAGCGTGATCAGTGCAGACCAACCAGACCAGGAGGCTGGCAGAGCGGGCCCTAGCGCCCTGAATCAGTGAGCTGTGGCAGTTACCAGACTTGTCAACCCACAAACACCAAAGAGTGCTGAGAAGGTTAGTGGGAAAAGCTGTGGGAGTGGAAGGAGTTCGAGGTTTGGCCACCACCCCCGGGGCAGCAGAGGTGGGGCAACTACAGCTGCAGTTTCTTCCGGCCCCAGGCCCACCTGGTGGGAGGAATTAAGTGGCTGATCTGAGCAGGAGTGCACAGCCTGCTGAAGATCTAAGCCCAGTCCGGGTTGGGGGTTCTTAGGGAAGGAGGAATGCTGGTGTGGCAGAGCTGGCGCATCCCCCCCAAATGTGGAACATAGAACTCTTTAGTCTACAAGCAGTCATACCCCGCTGAAAAACTCAAGAGTCAAGTTAGTTGGTTGGGAATATGGCCAGGCAGCAAAAACGCACCCAGATTCAGTCTCAGACTTTGGATTCTTTGGTGACAAAGAAGACCAAAACATACAGACAGAAGAAGTCAACAAAGTGCAAGAGCCTACACCAAAAGCCTCTAAGAAAAACACGAACTGGTCCCAGGCCATGGAAGAACTCAAAAAGGATTTGGAAAAGCAAGTTAGAGAAGTAGAGGAAAAATTGGGAAGAGAAATGAGAAGAATACAAGAAAACCATGAAAAACAAGTCAATGACTTGCTAAAGGAGACCCAAAAAAATACTGAACAATACACTGAAGAAAACAACACCTTAAAAAATAGACTAACTCAAATGGCAAAAGAGCTCCAAAAAGCCAATGAGGAGAAGAATGCCTTGAAAGGCAGAATTAGCCAAATGGAAAAGGAGGTCCAATAGACCACTGAAGAAAATACTACCTTAAAAATTAGATTGGAGCAAGTGGAAGCTAGTGACTTTATGAGAAATCAAGATATTATAAAACTGAACCAAAGGAATGAAAAAATGGAAGACAATGTCAAATATCTCATTGGAAAAAGCACTGACCTGGAAAATAGATCTAGGAGAGATAATTTAAAAATTATTGGACTACCTGAAAGTCATGATCAAAAAAAGAGCCTACATATCATCTTTCAAGAAATTATCAAGGAGAACTGCCCTGATATTCTAGAGCCACAGAGCAAAATAGAAATTGAAAGAATCCATCGATCTCCTCCTCAAAAAGATCCCAAAAAGAAATCTCCTAGGAATATTGTCGCCAAATTCCAGAGCTCCCAGATCAAGGAGAAAATACTGCAAGCAGCCAGAAAGAAACAATTTGAGTATTGTGGAAACACAATCAGAATAATCCAAGACCTGGCAGCTTCTACATTAAGAGATGGAAGGGCTTGGAATACGATATTCTGGAGGTCAATGGAGCTAGGATTAAAACCAAGAATCACCTACCCAGCAAAACTGAGTATCATGCTCCAAGGCAAAATATGGATTTTCAATAAAATAGAGGACTTTCAAGCTTTCTCAGCGAAAAGACCAGAGCTGAATAGAAAATTTGACTTTCAAACACAAGAATCAAGAGAAGCATGAAAAGGTAATTAAGAAAAAGAACAAGAAAAATAAATTGCAAGGGACTTACTAAAGTTGAACTGTTTTGTTTACATTCCTAGATGATGTGTATGATTCATGAGACCTCAGGATTAGGGTAGCTGAAGGGAATATGCATATATATGTATATGTTTATGTATATATATATATATATACATATAAGTGAATGTGTATGTATGTATATATGTATGTGTATATATGTATAAAGAGAGAGAGAGAGTGAACACAGGGTGAGGTGAAGATGAAGGGAAGATATCTAAAAGAAATAAAATCAAATTAAGGGATGAGAGAGGCATATATTGAGAGAGGGAGATAGGGAGAGATAGACTGGGGTGGATTATCTCACATAAAGGTGGCAAGAGGAAGCAGTTCTGTGGGAGGAGGGGAGAGGGCAAGTGAGGGGGGAATGAGTGAATCTTGCTCTCATCAAATTTGGCCTGAGGCGGGAATACCATACATACTCAATTGGGTATCTTACCCCACAGGAAAGAAGAGGGAGGAAGATAAAAAAAAAGGGGGGGGGTGATGGAGGCGAGGGCAGATGGGGGTGGAGGTAATCAAAAACAAACACTTTGGAAAGGGGACAGGGTCAAGGGAGAAAATTCAATAATGGGGGATGGGTTGGGAAGGAGCAAAATATAGTTAGTCTTACACAACATGAGTACTGTGTAAGGGTTATACATAATGATACACATGTAGCCTATGTTGAATTGCTTGACTTCTTAGGGAGGGTGGGTGGGAAGGGAAGAGGGGAGAGAATTTGGAACTCAAAGTTTTAAAAACAGATGTTCAAAAGCAAAAAAAAAATTTTGCATGCAACTAGAAAGTAAGATACACAGGCAATGGGGCATAGAAATTTATCTTGCCCTACAAGAAAGGAAAGGAAAAGGGGATGGGAGGGGAGTGGGGTGACAGAAGGGAGGGCTGACTAGGGAACAGGGCAACCAGAATATATGCCATCCTGGAGTGGGGGGAGGGTAGAAATGGGGAGAAAATTTGTAATTCAAACTCTTGTGAAAATCAATGCTGAAAACTAAATATGTTAAATAAATAAATTTAAAATTAAAAAAAAATACTATTGCAAATCAGTTGTATAGGATTCAGATATTTTTTCTGGAAAAATCATGTGGTAAATAATAGTTACATTCCTAACCTCAATTACAAGGTCTTCTTTAACTCATAACATATTGAACTCTGTAGTCAAAATAAAGCCAAAATTCATAAATTCAGATGATGCAGAGGGCAATAGAAAGAGGCATGTGGCTAGAAACAGGCTGGTGCGTATCATCAATAATGTCTCACATAAAAGAAGTGGCATAAAACATCATCGATGGAAAAGGAAGTGAACAAATTAGATATTGAGAATTTGCACTTTCAGTCGAAGCGTTGGACTAGTACTCAGAAAAATGGGTGGATTCTTCCTGGAGGATTCATGGAAGAGCATTGATGAAAATAACGTACAATAAGAAGTAGGACTATAATTGGCACATGTGGAAGGAAGGGCCATGCTGATCAATCATTCAATCAAGAAGCACAAGGACTGATTAGACACCTACTCTGTGTATTATCCTAGGCACTGGGGGTATGAAGATAAAAATGAAAAAGTCCCTGTTCTCAAGGATATTCTGTCATGGGAGATATGTACATATATGTGTGCGTACAAAAGAAGAATAGGGTCATTATTATGAGGAAGTCACTACCAGCTGTGGATGGGGCGAGGTGGCATGGGCAGGGGATCTAGAAAGTCATCATAGGAAATAGTAACTGAGCTGAATTTTGGCATAATTAACTAACATCTTTAGTACAAGACTGAATTCTGGGTCTTGAGTAAGCAGGGGACTATGTGAAGAAGGAGGGAAGAGGAAAAGAAACAGAAGGATATCTGGCAAGGAGGGAAGAGAAAAAAATCAGGCACATTTACAATCCAGCTCCAAGCTACCTTTTCTCCTCCTCATGCTCTAGATAGATTGATTACTCATTAACTCCCCCAAGCATGTCATAATTTCTACCTCTGGAAAGCACCTCTTTGATGAGTATATCATCAAACCCAAGAGATGAGCACCTGTTTGCTCATCCTTATTCTAGGAGGGTGCCTTTCCCTCCATATTCAGTTGTTGGCATTATACCTAATCTGTAAGGCCCAATACAAATATCACTTCTTCCATGAACCTTTCCTTGAGCTTTCAGCTAGAAGTGGTCTCTCCCTCATGCACTTATGAATTTAGAATATTAGTTTGTTGTATGGTTATCTTTATACTTGTTTTATCACCCCCTACTAGAAGTAAGAGAATAAAACATGTCTGTAAGGAGAGCAGTGATTTGGGTAAAGAATACAGGACAGACTTCATCAGATACAGCCTGACCCTTCCAATCTTGTTAAATGAAGCTCCAGAGTAAGAGGCACAACCCTTGTTATCCCTTTCCATGATAACAATTGATAGGAATTTATTGACTCCAGACCTAATACATCAAGTGGACTGACAGGAATTGCTGTTGAGGAGGAAGCAAAGTAATAATACCACATTGGAGGGAAATACCTGGGAGCCCCAACCACTGAGCCTGGATTGCCAATCCACCCCGAAACTCAAAAACAGATTTGACTTGAGGGACTCTTGCTGCTGTTGTCGGGTCTGACTCACAAAACAGTTGGAATAGTGCTGATGTTATGAAGCATAAATCAATTAATCAACAAAGATTGTCAAACCCTCACTATGTGCCAGGACCTGTGCTAAGTGCTGGGGATGTAAACACAAAGCAGAGACATTCTATTACATTCTAATGAGTGAGGCAGCACATACATGTGTATGTATGCACACACACACACACACACACACATTTGTATAAAAGAAATATCCAGAACAGATATGAGATAACCCTATGAGACTAGAAAAGGCCTGTTGTACAAGGCATCATATGAGCTGAGTCTTAAAGTTATCCAGATGGTGAGAAGCAGAGATGAGGAAGTTTTTCAAAGGGGACAAATGACTTCACAGGGTGATGTCTTGACTTGTGTGTGAATTACACTTAAGTGAGGCATAGTTGCACAAAGCCTTACTCTCTTTCAGTTATAAAAAGCCAGGGGCAAGACAAAAGTTAAAACTTCTGACAATGGCCCCAGATGCAGTGGATGACTTTAGCATCTTTGATGTCTAACCAAGCTCTAAATACTCCACAGTACCTACCTTAACCTCCTTCATGGTCTTAGAGCAAGTTATTCCTGTCTGCCCCTTCTGCCGGGTGAAATCTTTACATGCTTGGGATAGAAATGCCCCTAACTCATCAACAGGTTTGAGGTCCGTCATTCACCCTCAAGCTGGTTTAGCCCCTCTGTCAAGACAGTTGTACTGGCGCTAACTACTATGCATGCTACAGCTTCTTGGAGCCACAGAAATTGGGTGAAAGGTGGGGACCACAGGTGGATGAGTAGCCCTGAAAGGGTCTCAACAAGCTTTCATATCGAAGGTACTAGTGCTCCCTGAACACCTCATATATATACCCCAATAGACATATGAGGAATCTATCTGTCTGTCAGTCTATCTATCTATCTATCTATCTATCTATCTATCTATCTGTCTGTCTATCTATTTATCTACTTACATCTATATCTATATATGTATATCTATATTTTGGGGGGGAGTACAACTGTTAAACATTTTCCAATACACCCTTATTTTGCTTTGTAAGCATTGATTGAGGTCAGCAGATGTGCAATTGAAGGCTCAAGGAGTGCAGTCTTTACCAGACTAGAGGCCTGGCAACTGTAGGCTAATAATAATAATATTACTAGCATCTGAACACTGCTTTTGGGTTGGCAAAGTGCTTTATGACCACTGTGTCATTAGAGCCTCACAACATCCCTGTCTGAGATTCTGATGGACTATGATGATCATGAGAATTTGTAGAGAGAAAGAGAAGTACCATGGCCAGGACCCTCCCCTTCCATGAGCCTGGGGAGTCAAAGGTCCAGAAAAACCTCCCAAGACAAGACCTCCCAAAAGAAGCCTTTATACACAGGACCGTGAATAAGGATTTATCTTTGGAGCTAATGGTCATCCAGACAAGAGTTTCTGTTTTGTTTATTTCCTGTAAATAAAACTTTATAATAGCTAGCATTTATATAGCACTTTAAGGTTTGCAAGCTACTTTACGTATGACATCGTATATTGTACAAGCAAGAGATAAGCCTGAATGTCCTGCGGTGAGGGGGCACCATTTATGCATTAACCCAAGTATTCTGGATCGGGGCTATGAGCTGGGAGGGGGAAAAAATGCTCTGGAGTATTCTTCAGATCCTTCTCTCATGAGAGAATATGGAGCGGTGTAGTGATGTAAGGGAAAGAAGAGAGGATTTGTGGTTAGAGAATATGGGCTTGATTCTCAACCAGCTATAGCTAAGACCTTTCAATGAGGAGGCCGCTTCAGGGGAAGGACTGGGGTTTGCTCTAGGCTTCTCCATCCCGTGCGTTGTCGAGGTAGACTAGAGACAGAATTCATGGGAGCTGAGACCGAGGAACTGAGAAAGTATGTTCAAAAGAGGGAAGAATGAATCAACTGCTTTATCAATAAAAATTTAAGAGCCTTCTGTGTGCCAAACATTGTGCTAGGAATAAAAGGATAAAAATGAAATAGTCTGTGCCCTCAAGGAGATAGGTAAGGACTTTGAATCAGGTACTGAACTGACAGCAAGAGGGATCTATAGGGAATAGCAGGAGAAGCAAGAATTTTGCCAAGTCTTTCTTTTGGCCCTGTATCTACTCCAGCATAGACTCATGGAGTCACAAAACCCCTGAGCTGAAAGGAAACTGTAAGATAACCTACTTCAGCTCATAACCAAGCTCTGCTGTCCTAGGTGCTGGAGAAGAGACACATCAGATGACATTTGCCTCCCGGATTATAGAATCTGGTAAAATTCTATGTTGAATTTTCATTTTAAAGACGTTTCAGAGTTGTTTCATAACAAATCTCATACTTCACAATACGAAGGCTGATGTTTTAGAAATGTAGGGTCAGGGGATTTTAGACTTAGATGGAACCTTAAAGATCATCATAATTTTACAGATGAGTAAAACCTAGACCCAAACAACTGAACCAAAATCATACAAGTTCCCACCCACCCTAAATTTTTTCTTTAACCTTGCCAGGCTGTAACAACAATGTTGCTAGTAGCTACTATGGCTGTGTAAGACCAATAATACCAGCACGCAGAAGGGCTACTAACAAAGGTTCTTTGATCTGCTTTTCTAAGGAAAGCAACTTTAAGGGGTTAACAGTCTTGGTTTAATTAAGCATACATATATCATTCACTTAGTTCAGGAGGAAAAGATCAGCCGCCTGAACTTCGGGGCAAATACAAACAGAAATTACAAGCATACATTATATAAACAGAGCAAATAACACAAACCAATCTATCCGTAGCAATACATAGTTACCAGAGAAGCACCAACATCTGGGTTACCAAAGCTGGGCGGGTGGGGGGTGGGGGGGAGCTGTTTCAATGGCTTGCACAGAATCTTGTCACCAACACTCTTTCAATGAGTGTACCCCTAAAGGCAAACCAACCTCAGAGCTCTTATACCCTGATCAGGACCCTGAGGGCTGGGGCCAACTCAGCATTTAGGGTGTGGGAAAATTCTTCAATCATATACATATCAATGACTCCCCATTGCCTTAGTGCTGAGAAACACTCCAAAACAAAAAGATCCCACTTTACCTGCCCCATTCAAACAAGGGTGAGACTCATTAAAGGCACTTGATAGACTTAGTATCCCAAAAGAGAAGAACAGCAAAAAGTCCTGACTACCATTACACAGGCTCCAACCTCACAGGGCCTAGAGACCACAAATGTTGGCTTTATCTTTTTAACTCAGAAATTTCTTTATCACATAATGATAAGACTAATTAATTACCATTCAATTTTTTTCAGGCCAATGACTAATATAGATAGACAGATAGATACGTGCATGAAAATATACAGACATATACGTATATATGCACATATGCATATATATATACATGTATGTGTGTATGTGTATATATATATATACATTGCTTTAGCCTGTGCTACATTTGTACCCAGGGTCAGCCAAAGAAAAGGACAGCCCATTAATCTTTATCCTCTAGCATGGCAAGACTACTCAGTAATCTATATCAAGTCACAAAAGTGAAACTCTAAATGTGAAAATGCTATATATCTAATTCACCCCCAATTAAAAAATAATCTTTTTAAACTGTCAATGCCTACTACCCAGAATCAATAGCAAGAAAGATGATGAGTGACACATCCCAGTGATCTAGCTTAACAGGAAATAGATTGTTCTTGTCACAGCCACAGGAAGAAGGAAAACTGGACCTTCTTCAAATTTAACCACATGATGAAGGGATAGAATCTGATGACCCAAGTCTTCTGCATTTTAATTGATGAACAAATCATATCGCAAGCCTAGGGAGTTAGACATTTTCCAGTTAAACCATGATGAATCTTTTAAAAAAGAAAATAAACAACATTGATCTTATGATATCCCATCAAGTCAATATTATATATGGTATATAGTAGGACTTTTTAATAATTCTCGATGCAAGATGTGATCACACCATCCTAGATTTAGAGTTAGAAAGCACCTTGGAGATCCTTGAGTTTAGCCTCTTCAATTTACAAACAAAAGGGAAAAAAAACTTTAAATCCTGAGAATAAAGTGACTTGCCCAGGGTCACACTGCCTTTAAGACTACCTGGTGTGGCTGAGTGGCACATGGGATAGAGCCTCAGAGTCAAGGAGACCTAAGTTTAAATCTGTCCACAGACACTTACTAGTTGTTTTACCTTGGACAAGTCACTCAGCCTCTGTTTGCCTCAGTTTCCTAATAGTACCTGCCTCCCAGGGTTGTTGTGAGGATAAAATGAGAAATAAATTGTAAAGGACTTAGCACGGTGCCTGAAACATAGTCAGTGCTATCTAAGTGTTAGTTAGTAGTAGTAGTAAGTGCCTAAGGTGGGATTTTAACCCAGGTCTTCCTCAGCACAAATCTGCCCACTATACCTCTTGGCCTGATGATGATGATGATGATGATGATGATGATGATGATGATGATGATGGTGGTGGTGGTGGTGATGGTGATGATGGTGGTGATGATGATGATGATGGTGGTGATGATGGTGATGATGATGATGATGGTGGTGGTGATGATGATGGTGATGATGATGGTGATGATGGTGATGGTGATGATGACAGTGGTGATGGTAATGATGATGATGGTGGTGATGGTGATGGTGATGGTGATGATGATGGTGGTGATGGTAATGATGATGATGGTGGTGATGGTAATGATGATGATGGTGGTGATGGTAATGATGATGATGGTGGTGATGGTGATGGTGGTGATGGTGATGATGATGATGGTGGTGGTGATGATGATGGTGATGATGGTGGTGGTGATAATGGTGATGATGGTGATGGTGATGGTGATTAACATGAAGAAGGAGAAACAGAGAAAAGAGCAACAGCATAGGAGAAAGAAAAGGAAGAGAAGCCTTCTGTCTACACACACACACACACACACACACACACACACACACATGCATACATGTACATATATATTTTAAAATGCCTTTTTAAAGAAGAGAGATGGGAGACACTGGCCATGGTGAACACCAAATCATTTTTTTTGCTATTCCAAATATTTTAACAATAGTTCTCTGGAAGGCATTTAAAACACCAGTTTGTGGGTATAAACTCTGTTGGAGAGAGAGAATACAGAATGCAGGTAACCATGGAGTTGATGAGTTTTCTTGATGTAGGGAAGGATATGAGAGTCTATTGTTTTCTGATCAGCCTTGTACTACTCTGTAATCTCATATTTCTCTTTTTCTGTGTCAAAAATCTCCCCTTCTTGGTGTCTAGGTTTACGGAGCCTCTTCTTCTTGAAGTAAGAATCAGTAAGATGATTTGAGATTTTTATACCTGAAAGGTAGCAGGTGGCAATGACAAATTTCTGATGGGTCCTTCTCAGAGGAACACAGTTGATAGTCAGAGGTCCAGTCACCAATAGTTAGCCACTAGGCAGCTGCTTCAGGAAAACTACTCGCTTGCCCCTGTGGCAGCCAGTGAGAATGATCAGAACAGTGCCTGGCTTGATGCTAGCTCAAAGTCTCCTCACATGCTGGCTGAAGGGCTTTTTGCCATGACTTAGCAGCTTTCTAGGTACATTCTCAATAGGGTAATAACTAGGCATTTTTTGAAACTTTACCACACAGGTTCCTCCATTCTTATCATCACCAACTGGCTTTGAGATAGTAACAAGCACCTTCTCTTTCTTTTTCCTTTCAATCCGGGTTTTTGGTGCAGCACATTTCTACTTGTACATGGCTCTCTGGGAATATATTGCAGAACTGGAGTATCTACCAATCCCTCAGGCCAGGACTGGATTCTTCCTGCAGTGCTTTTGAGGCTTTTTCACCTCCCTTTCAGCTACATCTTCCTTTTTGTTCTCTTTTTTTTTCCTTTTTGACCTTCTTTTCCTTTGGTTCTTTTGGGGGCTTTTTGTCCACCATATTGAGAGAAGGGAAAGAGAACCCAAATAATATTCTTAAAAATAAAAAAAAATTATATAGAGAAGAAACATCTAATTACCAATACGGGAGTCACTTCTGAATAAGCTGCTTGTCTAGTCAGACTTGTTAAAGCAAAAGTCAAAGTCAATAGCAAATGAGGAAAGGCTAAATAAAAGAATATATGGCTTGCAACTGAGGCTGCTTCAACCCAACCAATTTAAACATATATTTGACCCCCTCTTTTTCCACACATACCAATAGGTGAAAGAATAGGTGCTGATACAGAGCATTACTATGTTATTATTATTTCATAAGTAAATTTAACCTATGTATATTAATTGCCTTTATGAGATGGCCACCAAAACTCAGAAACTGCCTTAACCAGCAAACACCAGCCAGCAGAAAGTTATGGCAGCCTAGGGAAACATTGGTTTAGAATACAAAATCATTTGTAAAACAGTACAGAGGAAAAGAGTGAAAGATTATGAGCAACATTGCCTCGTGGAAGAATTAAAAACAGTCAAGAGAAAAACAAATTTACACAAAGCTTGGTGAGCAAGCCAGTTAGATAAAAGCATTTAGGGATGAAAATGGGAGTAAAATAAACAGATGAACAATGGAAAAGATCTGCTTTTAGCAGAGAGAAAACTCCAGCAGGTGTTCAGGTAACCGAAAGCCTGCATCACTAATACGGGATATCTCCAAAGTTTTAGCACAGCTTTAAGCTTATAAAATTGGGGGGGGGTGGTGGGCAGAGCCAACATGGTGATGTGAAAACAGGGACTCACTTGAGCTTTCCCAAAAATCCCTCTAAACACCTATAAAAATGATGTTAAACAAATTCTAGAGCTACAGAACCCATGAAAAAAACAGAGGGAAACAACAACTCTCTAGTCAAAGATGGCCTGGATGGTTGCTGGTGAGGATCTATCGCACCAAGCTGGGAGCAGAGCGCAGCCCAGCATGGGCTGCACCAGAATAGACCAGGCCAGAGTGAATCACACAGAGCAGGCCTCAGGGCACTGAATCACTGGCAGCTGTGGTGGTTTTCAGACTTCTCAACCCACAAACACCAAAGACTACTTAGCAGGTCAGTGGGAAAACTCTGTTGGACCTGGGTGAGAGAAGTGTGAGTTCCAGCCCCAGGGCAGTGGAGGTGGCTGCAGTGGGAGCCTCAGCAGCAGCAGTGTCAGTTGCTTCCAGAGCTCCAGACTCACAGATGGTGGGGGAAATCAAGTAGCTTATCAGAATGGGAGTACAGGAATTTCTTTCTGATGCTGAGGCAAGGTTCTCCTGTTTTTCCCTGCTTGGATCTGGGTTGCAGTCTTGGTTGGCAGTCCCTGGGGGAGGAGGAGCACTGGTGTGGCAGAGCATGTGGTGGCTGTGGCCAGGGAGTCTTCCTGGCAGTTACACAGCAGAAAGGAGGCTTGCACTCACAGACCAGAGTACAGAAGAGGAGAGGAGTATCATACCACCTCAGAATAGAAGTAGCTCTGAAAACAGCAGCACAAAATCCCTGAATCTTGGGACAGAGCACTTTCCACTCTGGAAGCAGTCACACCCTGACAAAGAACTCAAAAGTCAAGTAATTGGCTGGGAAAATGAGCAGACAGCATAAAAGGACTCAGACTATAGAACCTTGCTTTGGTGACAAAGCAAGCCAGAAGAAATCAACAAAGTCAAAGGGCCTACATCAAAAGCCTCCAAGAAAAATATGAATTGGTCTCAGGCCATGGAAGAGCTCAAAAAGGATTTGGAAAAGCAAGTAAGAGAAGTAGAGGAAAAACTGGGAAGAGAAATGAGAGTGATGCAAGCAAATAATGAAAAACAAGTCAATGGCTTGCTAAATGAGACCTCCAAAAATACTGAAGAAAATAACACCTTAAAAAATAAACTAGCTCAAATGGCAAAAGAGCTCCAAAAAGTCAATGAGGAAAAGAACACCTTAAAAAAATAGAATTAGGCAAATGGAAAAGGAGGTCCAAAATATCACTGAAGAAAATACTACCTTAAAAACTAGAATGGAGCAAGTGGAAGCTAGTGACTTTATGAGAAATCAAGAAATTATAAAACAGAACCAAAATAATGAAAAAATAGAAGACAATATGAAATATTTCATTGGAAAACCCACTGACCTGGAGAATAGATCCAGGAAAGATAATTTAAAAATTATTGGACTACCTGAAAGCCATGATCAAAGAAAAAAAGCCTAGACATCATCTTTCAAGAAATTATCAAGGAAAACTGCCCTGATATTCTAGAACCAGAGGCTAAAAATAGAAACTGAAAGAATCTACTGATTGTCTCTTGAAAAAGATCCCAAAAAGAAAACTCCTAGGAATATTGTTGCCAAATTTCAGACTTGCCAGGTCAAGGAGAAAATATTTCAAGCAGCCAGAAAGAAACAATTTGAATATTGTTGAAACACAATCAGGATAACACAAGATCTAGTAGCTTCTACATTAAGGGATCAAAGGGCTTGGAATATGATATTCTGGAGGTCAAAGGAGCTAGGATTAAAACCAAGAATCACCTGCCCAGCAAAACAGTATAATACTTCAGGGCAAAATATGGATTTTCAATGAAATAGAGGACTTTCAAGCATTCTTGATGAAAAGACCATAACTGAATAGAAAATTTGACTTTCAAATACAAGAGTCAAGAGAAGCATTAAAAGGTAAACAGGAAAGAGAAATCACAAGGGATTGACTAAAGTTGAACTGTTTACATTCCTACATGAAAGATGATCTTGGTAACTCATGAGACCTTTCTCAGTATCAGGGTAGTTGAAAGGAATATACATATATACAAACAGAGGGCACAGGGTGAGTTGAATATGAAGGGATAATATCTAAAAAAATAAAATTAAGGGGTGAGAGAGGAATATATTGGGAGGAGAAAAGGAGAGATAGAATGGGGTAAATTATCTCACATAAAGGTGGCAAGAAAAATCTTTCATAATGGAAGAGAAGAGAGGGTAGTTGATAGGGAATGAGTGAACCTTGCTCTCATCAGATTTGGCTTAAGGAAGGAATAACATACACACTCAATTGGGTATCTTACCCTACAGGAAAGTATGTGGGGAAGGGGAAAAGGGGAGGGATGATAAAAGAGAGGGCAGATTGGGGGAGAAAGTAGTCAAAAGGCAACACTTTTGAAAAGGGACAAGGTCAAAAGAGAAAATTAAATAAAGAGGGACAGGATAGAATGGAAGGAAATACAGTTAATCTTTCACAACATGACTATTATGGAAGTGTTTTGCATAATGACACATGTATAACCTATATGGAATTGCTTGCCTCCTCAAGGAGAGTGGGTGGTGAGGGAAGAAGGGAGAGAATTTGGAACTCACAGTTCTAAAAACAAATGTTAAAAAAAATGTTTTTACATGCAACTGGGAAGTAAGATATACAGGCAATGGAGTATAGAAATCTACCTTGCCCTACAAGAAAGTAAGGGGAAGAGGGATGGGGGGAGGGGTGAAGAGTGGGGTGATAGAATGGAGGGCAGACTGGGGAAAGGGGCAATCAGAATTTATGCTATCTCAGAGTGAGGGAGGGTAGAGATGGGGAGAAAATTTGTAACTCAAAATCTTATGGAAATGAATGTTGAAAACTAAAAATAAATTAAAAATGTAAAAAAAATTTAAAGTTTTAATAAACCAAAAGCTTGGGCCATTCTGTATTAGTGATATAAGACTTCAGTTACCTGAACATCTGTTGGAAGAAAGTCATAGTATAAAGCTTAATACTTTAAAACTGCACTAAAAACTTAGGACATTCTGAATATCATACCTTTATTCAAATCTTGTGATTAGTTTCCTGAACTCCTCTTTCATCTTTCTGCCATGGTTATCTATCATATACCCTAATGGCAACGTTGTTCTGGTTTTATCTCTTGTCTTTCTTCACCCAAAAGTTGTGCATCATGCTTCTCCCTTATGGGAGAAGATATGTTTGAATGACTCAGCTGTTAAATTGACCTTATTAAAACTCAGGTCTAAGCATGTCATCCCAGTGAATTCAATATACTCTAATGGTTCCCTATAACCTCCAGTATCAAATGAATATCCTCCGCTTGACATCCAAAGTCCTTTATAACTTGTTCCCTTCCTACCTGTCCAGTCTTCTTATACCTTACCCACTCAGCAGATGTCACATACTCTGCAAACTAGTGCCATAGGCTTCCTTTCTGTTCCTTGCATCAGATACTCCCTCCCCAGACTCTAAGCATTTTCATTGACTATTCTTCCATGCCTGGACTTTACTTCCTCCTCATTTTCATCTCCTGGCTTCCCTGGCTTTGTTCAAGTTTCAGATAAAATCCCAACTTCTACAAAAAGCCTTTCTTAATCCGCCTCCCCCCCCAAATCTATTGCCTTCCCTATGCCAATTCTTTGCATTTTATCTTCTACATAGCTTATTTGTACATAATTGTTTGCATGTTGTCTCCCCTATTAAGCTGTGAGCTCATTGAGAGCAGGGACTCTTTTTTTGTTTTTTGCCTTTCTTTGTATCCCCAGTGTGTCCAGGTAAGATTTTAATAAGTGCCTTTCGACTTTACTTGCTTCTTTGTTCTGGTTCCTAGATTTTTTTTTTTGAATGATTCTGTCTTCTTAAAAAACAACGATCCCTTATCTTTATCTACCCTATCATTTATTTTTATTTTTTATAATAAGATATACCCTTCCAGATCAAATTCCCCTCCTGGTGCTTGTATCTCTAATCCACTAACTTTTCAGCCGTACTTTGTGTGTTTCTATATAGCGACCTAAAATCATAATCTTTATTGCCTCTTACTTCTTGGATTTTGTCTAATTTCTGAGTATGTCTAATGACATCCTTTCTACATTGTAGCTCTTTTCTGTGTTCTTCCTCCCCCATTTTTAATTCAGTTTAAATCTCATTTGCCTAAATTTATGAGGCTTTAGCCAAATGTATTTTTTTTAAATAAGTTTTTAGTGATGTCTTCTGATTTTTATATCATCATAGTTATCTGAAATATTTCTCCTTCTGCCCCTCACAGAGGGTCCTTCCATATAACAAATAGCTTTCTGAGAGAGGAAGAAAATCAGCATGACTGACAGATACATTGAAAAATTACAAAAGCCTGTTCAATGTATAATACTTACAGACTTCCTACTTCCATGAAGGAGTGGATTGTGGGGGTATCCTCTCTTAGATTTTCATTTGAATCCTCCTTGAACTTCATAATTTTGTTACATTCTCTTTGATTTTTTTTGTTACTGTGAATATTATTATCTTGGTTCTGCTTACTTCACTCTGCATCAATTTATGCTTCTCTCTATTCATTACACAAATAATTTCTTACACCACAGTAATATTCCATTACATTAATGTACCACAATTTGTTTAGCCATTCTCCAACTGATGGGCATGCCTTTTGTTTCCAATTCTTTGCGATCACAAAAAGTGCTGCTATAAATATTGTGGTGTATGTAGGGACTTTCTTCTTGTCAATGGCTTCCTTGGAATATAAACCCAGTAATGGAGTCTGTGGTTCAAAGGATATGGGTATTTTAGTCATTGTATTTGCATAATTCCAAATTGCTGTCCAAAATGGTTGTGCTATTTCATAGCTCCATTAACAATGCATTAGTGTGCCTGTCATTCTTCAATCCTTCCAATAGTGCCTTTTTTATTTTTCCTTTCTTTCTTTCTTTCTCTTCCTTTCTTTGTTCCTTCCTTCCGCCCTTCCTTCCTTCCTTCCTTTCTTTCTTTCTCTTCCTTCCTTCCTTTCTTCCTTTCTTCTTCCTTCCTTTCTTTCTTTCTTTCTCTTCCTTTCTTTCTTCTTTCCTTCCTTCCGTCCTTCCTTCCTTTCTCTTCCTTCCTTCCTTCCTTCCTTCTTTTCTTTCTTTCTCTTCCTTTTTTCCTTCCTTCCTTCCTTCCTTCCTTCCTTTCTTTCTTTCTTTCTTTCTTTCTTTCTTTCTTTCTTTCTTTTCCTTCCTTCCTTCTTTCCTTCCTCCTTCCTGTCTTTCTTCCCTTCCTTCTTGTCTTCCTTCCTTCCTTCCTTCTTTCTTTCTTTCTCTCTTTTTCTTCCTTCCTTCCTTCCTTCCTTTCTTTCTTTCTTTTCTTTTTCTTTTTTCTTTCTTTTTCTTTCTTTTTCTTTCTTTCTCTTTCCTTCCTTCCTCCTTCTCCTCTCCCTTCCTTCCTTCTTCCTTCTTCTTTCTTCTTTCCTTCCTTTTCTTCCTTCTTCCTTCTCCCCTTTCTTCTTTCTTCTTTCTTTCTTTCTCCTTCCTTTCTTTCTTTCTTCCTTTTCTCTTCCTTCTTTCTTCCTTCTTTCTTTCCTTCCTTCCTTCTTCTTTCTCTTCCTTTCTTCTTTTTCCTCTTCCTTCCTTCCTTTCCTTTCCTTTCTTCCTTTCTCCTTCCTTCTTCCTCCTTCTCCTCCCTTCTCCTTTCCTTCCTTTCTTCTTCCTCTTCTTCCTTCCTTTCTTCCTTCCTTCCTTCCTTTCTTCCTTTCTTCCTTCCTTCCTTCCTTCCTTCCTTCCTTCCTTCCTTTCTTTCTGTCTTTCTCTTCCCTCCTTCCTTCCTTCCTTTCTTTCTTTCTTTCTCTTCCTTTCTTCCTTCCTTCCTTCCTTTCTTTCTTTCTCTTCCTTCCTTCCTTCCTTCCTTTCTTTCTTTCTCTTCCTTTCTTCCTTCCTTTCTCCCTTTCTTCCTTCCTTCCTTCCTTCCTTTCTTTTTTTTCTTCCTTTCTTCCTTCCTTCTTTCTCTCCTTCCTTCCTTCCTTCTTTCTCTCCTTCCTTCCTTCCTTCTCTCCTTCCTTCCTTCCTTCTCTCCTTCTTTCCTTCCTTCCTTTCTTCCTTTCTTCTTCTTCTTCTTCCTTCCTTCCTTCCTTCCTTCCTTCCTTCCTTCCTTCCATCCTTCCTTCCTTCTTTCCTCCCTTGCTTCATTTTTATATGGGAAGATGATACATGTAATACCTAAGCACTTTATCATCATTTGGGAGCTTAGAAGAAGTCTTCTTATACAGAGGGCATGGGTGTAAGTCTATTATGTTGGGAAGCTCTCAGAAGAAAAATGGAAGAGTAAGAAAGAAGGATACACTGGGAAAAGAGAGAAGAATGGAAAAAATCATCTCACGTAAAAGAGGTGCATAAGGAAGAATTTTTAGAATATAGGGGGAAAGGAGAAGTAAAGCAAACAATGCTTGAACCTCCCTGTCATCTAAATTGTTTCAAAGATGGAAACACACACACACACACACACACACACACACACACACACACACATGCACGCATGCATGCATGCACGCACGTAGTTAGATAGAGAAATTCTTTTTACCCAAAAGGGAAGTAGAAGGGGAAGGGGACAAGTGAAAGGGGAGGGGGGAGATAATAAAAAGGAAGATAGAGTACAGAGGCAGCGTTCAGAAGCAAAACACACTTTTGAGGACAGAAGAGGGTTAAAATTGAGAAGGAAAAATAGAAGAGAATAGGATGTAAGGAAATACACAGTTAACAATAATACCTGTGAATGTGAATGGAATGAATTCATCAATAAAACAGAATAGGATAACAGAATGGATTAGCAACCAGAATCCAAAAACATATTGTTCAGAAGAGACACACTTAAAACAGAAAAACACATAGAGAGTTAAAAAAAAAAAAGACTGGAGCAGAATCAGTTATACTTTAGCTGAAGTGAAAAAGGCAAAAGTTGCAATCGTGATATAAGATAAAGCAAAAATAGAAATAGACCTAATTAAAAGAGATAATCAAGGGAACTATTTTCACTAAAAGGAAAAATAAACAATAAATTAATATCAATACTGAACATATATACACTAAATGTCATAATATCCAAATTGCTGAAGGGAAAGGTAAATGAATTACAGGAAAAAATAGACAGTAAAATTATATGGGTGGGGGTGGGGGTTCAATTTTCCTCCTCTCAGTTCTAGAAATTTCAGAAAAGTTGGAGGTTATAAACATCTAGAGAAAATTGAATGAGAATAGAAAGGAGTACACCTTTTTCTCAGCTGTACACGTTTTATGATAATTAGGGTGGGACTTTTTTTTGCTGTTTTTCTCTTTTGGAATGCTAAGGCCATCAAGTGCCTTTAATGAGTCTTGCCTTTCTTTGAATGGGGCAGGTAAAGTGGGACCCTTTTGTCTTTTGTTTTGGAGTGCTTCTCAGCACTGAGATAATCAAGTACCTTTGATGAGTCTTGCATTTCAAATGTAATGGCAAGCAAAATGGGACTTTTTGCTGTTTTTTTGTTAGTGCTTCTCAGAGCTGAGGTAATCAAGTGCCTCAGGGCCCTGAGATGTGTACATAAGATCTGAGATTGGTGTTTTCCTTTGATGGCACACTCATTGAAAGAGTGTTGGTGATGAGACTCTGGGTAGCCACTGAAGCAGCCCCCTAGCTTTGAAGAACCCAGATCTTGGTGCTTCTCTGGTAACTATGTATTGTGATTTAGTCAGACAGAAATCTGTCTGTTGTTCTGTTTATACTGTCTCTGTAATTTCTGTTTGTATTCTCTCTGAAGTTCAGGGTGGTGGTTTTCCCCCTTAACTAAGTGAATAGTATATGCATATTTAATTAAAGTAAGATTGTTAACCCCTTAAAGTTGCTTTCCTTAGAAAAGCAGATCAAAGATCCTGTGCTAGCAACCCTTCTAGAAGCCTATTCTTGTTGATGGTCTTTCACCTCCACAGCAGCTACTAGCAACATTGTGGTTACAACATGGCATGTAAACAAAAAATTACCATGTACTAGAGCATAAAAATGTCATAAACAAGTGCAGAAAAGCAAAAATCATAAATGCACCCTTCTCAGACCATAACAAAATAAAAATGACATTAAGTACAAGACCTTGGAAGAATAGATTAAAATTTAATTGGAAACTAAATAATCTTATCTTAAAGAATGAGTGGGTCAAAGAACAAATCATAGAAACAATGAACAATTTCATTACAGAGAATAACCAAAATAAGATGAAATATCAAAATTTGTGGATGCAGCCAAAGCAATACTTAGGGGAAATTTTGTATCCAAACACATCAATAAAATAGAAGAAGGAGATTAGCAAATTAAGCATGCAACTGGAAAAAAATAATTTAAAATCCCCAATTAAACACTAAAATAAAAAATCCTGGAAATCAAAGGAGAGATTAATAAAATTTAAAGTAAAAATATCTTTGAGCTAATAAATAAAACAAGGAACTGGTTTTATGGAGAAAAAAAACAAATAAAATAGATAAACCACTGTCTGATATGATTTTTTTTTAAAAAAAGGAAAGAAGAAAACCAAATTACTAATATCAAAAATGAAAAAAAGTGAATGCACAGCTCATGAAGATTAAAATACAGCAATTATCAGCAACTATTTTGCCCAGTTATATGCCAATATAGTTGACAAGCCAAATGAAATGAATTAATATTTACAAAAACATACATTTCCCAGGTTATAAGAAGAGGAAATAGAACACTTAAACAACCCTATCTTAGAAAAAGAAATTGAACAGCTACAAATGAATTCCCAAAGGGAAGAAATAAAACCAGCATCAGATGGATTTATAAGCAAATTTTACCAAACATTTAAAGAACAATTAATCTCAAAAGTTAATAAATTGTTTGAAAAAAATTGGGGGAAAAGCCTTATCAAATTCCTTCTACTTCAGAAACACATTTTTGATATCTAAATCAGGGTGATCAAAAATGGGGGGGAGGGGAAGGTAGTAAATCAACTTCTTTAATGAGTATTGATGAAAAAGAGTTATATAAAATACTAGCAAGGAGATTATAGGAACATATCACAAAGATCATACACTTGAACAAGGCTGGATTTAAACCAGAATGCAGGGTTGGTTCAGTATTAGGAAAACTATAGGCCTAAATGATCTTATTAATTAGAAAAACAATAAAAATCATATGATTACATCAATGGATGCAGGAAAACCTCTGACCAAATACAATACCCTTTCCTATTAAAAACACTAGAAGGTATAGGAATAAATGGAGCTTTTCTTACAGTTACCTTAGTTTTTACCAATTTTAGTAGTCTTTTTTAAAGAACTAACTTTTAGTTTTATTTATCATTTTATATTTTTTGTTTCTAATATATCTATTTCTCTTCTAATTTTTAATATCTGTTTTTTATCTTATTTTAAATGTGCTTATTTGTTGGCTTCTAATTTAAAATGCATATTGCATTAATCCTTTTTCTATTTTGTTATTGTACATTCATAGGTATATAATTTTCCCCCTGACTATCACTCTGACTGCATCTCAGAAATTTTAGTATGTTGGTTCATCACTATTATTTCATTTTACATGGTTATTAATTGTGTGTATGATTCATTCTTTGATACATTTATTATTTGAGACTTCATTGTTAAGTGTCCATTTAGATCTATATCTTTTGGTTGTAGTCCCTGTAACAACTATTATTTTTATTGCATTATAGTCTGTAAAGGATGTATTAACTATTTTTGCCTTTTTACATTTGTTTACAATATCTCTGTGCCATAGTTCATGGTAAATTTTTGGAAAAGTTCCATGTAGTTCTGGGAATATGTGTATTCTTTTGCAGTCTCATTCAGAAGATGCTATCTACCTTTTGGAGAAGGAAATGGCAAACCACTCCAGTCTTTGCCAAGAAAATCCCATAAGGGGTCATGAAGAGTTGGACAAGACTAAATAAAGCAACAAACAGCGTATATCTTTAAGCTCTAGTTTCTCCAACACTTTGTTCAGACCCATATGGTCCCTTTTGTGTGTCTTTCTTTCATATTTATCCAAAACTTAGAGAGTATATTCAAATCTCCTGCATTATTGTGTTACTATCCATGTCTTACTGTAGTTCAAAAGCTCAGTTTTTCTTTCGTGAATTTGGACACTAAGGCACATGTATATGTATGTTATTCATATGCTGTCTATCATTCCATTCAGCCTAATATAGGTGGTTTACCCCTATTTACTTTTGAATGTTTGTTTTGTCAGATATTATGATTACAGCTCCTCTTTTATATTCACTTGATACATAGTAATTTTTTCCACTCCTTCAGTTCTATTATGTGTATGTCTTTTTTAATATGCTTCTTGTCAGCAACAGATTGTAGAGTTTTGTTTTCTTATCCAATCTGTCACTTTTTAATTTTATAAGATAGTTTTATCCATTCATATTTAAAGTAATGAGTTAGGTTTATATTTTCCTCTATCTCTCTCTAATATTGGGTTTTTTATCAAGTTGTATTTTTTCCTCTCGCAGTACTATGTTCCTTTGGTTATTTTACCTTAATCTTTTTTTTTTAAGCTATCTCTATTCCCATTGATTCTCCAACCTTTACCCCTGATCTCCTCCTCTCATTTGTTACCCCTTTCCCTTTGGGATTTTGCTTATTAGTTCCTTTTCTTGCCTGTTTTTAATAGAGTTACATAGTTTTCCCCTACTCCTTTTTTTAATCTCTCACTTAGTTACATGGATTCTTCCTTTCTTTCCCTTCAGCTACTCCTGTTTCATTTTCTATTTCATTTTTCCCCTTTCCAAAAATAATTGCTTTCACTCTCTTCATTATCCATCCTTTCTTTCTATGTCCTCTATATACTTTCATTCTCTTATTTATAACCCTTATAATTATCTATTCTCTGAATTCCAAATGCAATCAAAGCTTCTAAAGTATCTAGGGTCACTTCTCTAGGCAGTTTCTGCTACTGCCTTGTAGAGATTGGCTCTCAGATACCCCTTTTCCATTAAGCCTCACTCCCACAATGATGCTAATTAGTTTATTGGTCATAGCCCTCTGGTGGGGACTCTCCTCTACCACATCCTTGATTACATACCACCCAAGTGAATTATACTATTCCCAGCATCATTTTCCCTCATTTGCTTAAAAGTCCCTTCCCCTGAGTCCATACCCTCCCATTGCCAGTTGTCTCCAAGAGTTCCAACTTTCCCCCTCCCAAATTAGGATAAGTGGATTTTTCAAGGATCAAATCCCACAGACCAAACCTAGTCAAAGGTTCCCATTTCCCTTCACAAAATATGTCTCTTTCACTAACAGGAACATTCATCAGTAGAATCCCCTCCCATCACTGAAACAAGGCCTCTTTTTTCTGCATCTTTTCAAATATCTCCCCCCTCAATGCCCTTCATCATGGGATTGTCACTACTCATTACTTTTTTTAGATCCCATCTCTACCTTGGCTGTTCCTATGGAGTCAGTCAACAAGCATTTATTAAGTATCCACTATGTGCCAAGCATTATGCTAAGCACTAGAGATGCAAAGAAAGGCAAAAGACAATCCATACCCTTCAGGAGCTACATTATCATTCCTTGGAGGACAAGTAGGCACTCAAAAAATTGAATAATTGAATGATTATTGCTTGTGAGAAAGTCAAACCATATTCTCTATACTAGTCATCATAAAATTTTCCCTGATCTCCATAATTTCTGGAAGCAAAATATGCAGTCTTTTGTCATTCTTACTGGTTGCTCTTTGACCAAGTCTCCAGGAGGACTTTCTTTATAAAACCACCTTGAAAACTTCAATGCACTGACTAATCACGATTCCAAAGGACTGACTGAAATTAGTCCTGGTTCTTAACAGAGAGGTAGTGGATTATAGGTGTGAAATGAGACATATATTGTTAGGTGGACAATGTGTTAATTTGTTTTCTTCAATTGTACCTCTTTGTTTCCAAAGAGGATCCTATTAGGGATAGGGAAGGTCAATAGGAAGTGATAAAATTCATATATATATATATATATATATATATGTGTGTGTGTGTGTGTGTGTGTGTGTGTGTGTGTGTATGTATATATATACATATATATACACGTATATATATGCATATATATAATATTTTAATTTTCCACAATTCCATGTTAAAACAATTTTTCACATTTTTTTTAGTTTTGAGTTCCAAATTCTATCACTCCCTGCCTAGCTCCCTAAGATGTCAAGAGATCACATATAGGTTATACTTGTGCAATGACATAAAATATTTCCATATTAGTCATTTTGTACAAGAAAACTCAAGTAAAAATAAAGAATGAAAGAAAGTGAAAGACAGTATACTTCAGTCTGTATTCAGACAATATCAGTTCTTTCTCTGGAGATGGATAGTACGCTTCACCATTAGTCCTTTGGGATTGTCTTGGATCATTGTATTGCTAAGAATAGCTAAGTCATTCATAATTCTTCATTGTACAATATTGTTGTTACTGCATAATATTCTCCTGGTTCTGCTCACTTCACTTTGCATCAGTTCATGTAAGTCTTTCCAGGTTTTTCTGAAATCATCCTGCTTGTCATTTCCTATAGAACAATAATCACGATCATATACCACAACTTGTTTAGCCATTCCCCAATTGATGGGCATCTCTTTGATTTCTAATTCTTCACCACCACAAAAAGAGCTGTTATAAATATTTTTGTACATGTTGGTTTTTCCCTTTTTATATATCTTTGGTATATAGAACTAGAAGTGGTATTGCTGGATCAAAGGGTGTGCACAGTTTTATAACCCTTTGGACATAGCACCAAATTGCTCTCCAGAATGATTGGATCAGTTCACAACTCCACCAACAGTTTTCCCACATTCCTCCAACATTTGTCATTTTCCTTTTTTGTCATATTAACCAATCTGGGTCTCAGAGTTACTTTAATTTGTATTTTTCTAATCAATAGTGATATAGAGCATTTTTTCATATGACTATATACAGCACTGATTTGTCTGAAATCCTGTTCATATCCCTTGATCATTTATGAATTGGGGAATAACATGTATTTTTATAAATTTGACTCAGTTTTCTAGGTATTTGAGAAATGAGACCTTTGTCAGAGATACTTGTTGCAAAAATTTTTCCCACTTTCCTGATTTCCTTTTAATTTTGGTTGTATAAGTGAAAACATTTTTAAAAACAATTTTCCTACCCTATTAGCCCTTTTTCACTTTGACAACCATATCTAATTTTCTTTCTGTTGTCTTATTAACCTCCTGCTTTTTTACTTCAAGTCCTCTCTTTATACATTCCGATAAAACATTAATGGTCATCCAAGGAATTACAATTCTTATGAAACCACTAAAACTATGTACCCATTGTATCAGTTGACTCAGGTTAGAAATGAAAGTTAAAAAACAGAACAAGACTCAGTCATAGATTGAATGAAGAACAGTTATGGAATTTTCTTATTTAGGAATACATATTGTGACATTTCTAAATGCAAGGAAAAATCACCTTAAGGAAGCTATTAATGAAAAAATCACATGGGAATATTAATTTCATTTTTTGAAAAGGCATATAGAATAGTATTATTGAGACCTCAACAATTACAAGAAACATAAATCATATTATTATGGAATCAAGATAAGTCAAAACTACAAATATTTCAAAAGAAGGCATACTTACTTGGGTTTCCTGAAAAAGTTTAAAAGGAACATGTATCATTAAGGTTTTATTTTTCTTTTTTTTTAAAGTATAGTTTTACTGATATTTTCTGTCATTACATCACCTATATTTCCCAATGTATACCTCCCCATACCTCTCCCGGAGAGCCATCCCTTATAACAAATAATTAAAAAGATGGATAAAAAACCAGTTCTACAAGACTGGCAATGGATTGGCAGTAGGAGAGTAAAGCACAGGAAAGATGCCTTCAGGGCTGTGAATCTAAGCTACTGGAAGGATGGCAGTGCCTTTAACAGAATTAGGGAAAACAGGAAGAAAGGTGAATTTGGGGGTGGAAGAGGTCCAATGGGAGAACGTGGCTTTGAATCTTGGACTTTGATTTCAGATCCAAGGTTCTTTTTATAGTACCATGCTTCCATTTTTGTTGCTCATGCCATCAAAATTAGGTACCATCTTATTTGTACCATGTTTTCATCATGACACTTCTCTTTGGTAATTTCCTCTGCTTCCATAGGTTTAATGATCAACTCTATTCATATAATACCCAAATATGTACATGCAGCTCTAATCTCTTCCAAATAGATCAACAGTTAACCTCTATACACATCCACATAGGTGTCCTATCTACATATCAAACTCAAAATGTCCAATACAGAACCCTTCTCCACCCCACCAATTAAAAAAATATTCATCCCAACTTCCCTGTTTTTCTTTAGGTCACTACTGTCCTTTCAGTCACAACAACCTGCCTATAAGGCAGATGCTAGTTTTATCCCCATTTTAGCGATGAGTAAACTGAGGCCAACAGAAGTTAAATGACTTCTCCTAGGTCACACAGCTAGCAAGTGCTCCTCCAGACTCCAGGCTCAACATTCTACTCACTGAGCCAGCTAGCTGCCCTCTTTACTTCTCACTTCAATAAATTGCTCCCTAACTAGTTTATCAGTGTCTTCCCTCTCCCACAGACTAAATCTCTCCCAAAATCTATCCACAGACTGCTTGAGACCCCAGATTAAGAACATCTGTCCCAAAGGAAGCCTTTCCTGATTCCCCAAGTTGTTAGTGCTTTCTTTGCAAGTAATCTGTTATCCACTGGTATGTGATCTTCCTCAGAAGTACATAGACTCTGAGAACAGGAACTTCTTCACTTTTGTCTCTGTACTCACAGAGTCTGGCATAGCTCTTGCACATAAGTCAAGTCAGGTTCAAGAGTTAGAGTTCAGGAAAGTAAAGGCATGGTCTCTGCCTTTAACAGTTTTGTAATTCTGTTGTAAGGACAGGAGAGTATAAAAAATTATGTAGAATACCACAGATTTATGTTATCTATTCTCAACTACCCCCTCACCACAGCAAGACAATCCTTTACTTCTCCATAATTAATTTTCTAGCTCACTCCCACCCAAAACTTTTCCAATATCTTCTCTCCTCTAGTATCCCTTACCATTTCCTCCTCCCTTCCTCCTGCCCCATATCAGCCAACGACCTGGCCTCCAACTTTACTGAGAAAATAGAGACCACCCAAAGTAGGATCTCTGGACCCCCCCTTCTCTACTTATCTGAACTCCTTTACATTATCCCTCATTCTCTTTGTCTTTATTTTTGGATGAAAAGGTGACCTTTCTTCTCGCCAAAGCCAACCCTTATAGGGGTAACCTTGATACCACAATTTCACATCTTCCTCAGCAATTTGTCCTCACAATCATCCTCTTTCTCTTTCTAATCTTCAGTCTCTCCCTATCCACTGATGTGTTTGTTGCTGTTGTTGCTTACCAATATGCTCCAGATATCCCTGTCCTTACAAAGCCTCACAAGAGCACACCTTCCTCTCCTGCTGTCATTCTACATCTCTTCTTTCAAAGCTGAACCGTTAGAAAAATCTGCCTCTACTCAGCGCTTCTACTTCTCCTTTCCCTCAGTTCTCATGCCCCAGCAATCTTTACTACTGAATTGAAACTTCTCTCTCCAGAGCTACCGCTACTTTATTAATTGCCAAATCTGGTGGCAATCCTCGTTTTTGTCCACTCTTCTGTGACATTTAACGTTACTGACAGTCTCGAATCTCTCTCTATAGGCTGCTGTCTTGGTTTTCTTCCTACCTGTCTGGCCAGTCATTTTCAGTTTCTTCTGCTGATTTCCTCTAAGGCTCTGTCCTACACCCTCTTCTGTACTATCTCTATATTCTATCGCTTCATCGGCTCCCAAGGGTTTGATTATTATCTCCTGATTCTATGCACCCATCTTTAGCTGTCTCTTTTGAATTCTAGTCTTGCACCTCCAGCTGTCTATTAGATATTGCAAACTGGACACAACTAAAATTCATCATGTTCCAAATTGAACAGATATATTTCTTCCCAAACTCATTCTCCTCCCAAACTTCTCTATAACTGTCAAGGAAACCACCATCTTTCCAGTCACCCATATTCACAACCTCACTGTCATCCCTTACTCTTTATTACCCAATATATTCGATCAATTGCCAGATGTTTTTGTTTCATTCTCCACATCTATTTTATCCTTCCCCTTCTCTCTGCTCATACAGTCATCTTACATATAAGGTGGTTGAAGTTCAGAGAGGTTATGTGATTTACCCACAGTTACAGAAATGGTAGTAATCAGTCAGGAGAAACTGGCTTTATGTCTCTTTCCCATATGCCAGGTTACCCCAATACAGATACATGACAGGAAAATAGTTTGGTTTTTTAATACCAAATTTAAATAAGTTTAATGTATCAGAAACCTTAAGTTGATGTCCTGGTTCTGACATTAGCATTGTAACATGTATCAAGTCATTTCAACCTCCCCCAAACTGTCTTCTTGTCTCTAAAATAGGAGCAATAATCATCTTATTTACGTAACGGGATTTTCGTGAGAAAGATTTTTTTGCAAATATGTGTGTATAAATACATAGACATGCATACAACATATGCACATATGTGCACATATATAGTACACATACATATGCATATATACTTGTGTGTCAGGAGGAAGGCAAAAATCAAAGGAAAGAGGTCAAAAAATAATAATCCTAATCATGAGGCACATATGTGGAAAAACATGCAACCAAGGCAACTCACACCTCTGTCCCTACTGAATCCTGATGTCCTCTCTCTCGTCAAAGCATCCTCAAACAGTGGATCGGTGTCTTCTCTAGGCCAGTCACTGTTCTGGGAATCCTGGACCTGCTCATTTCTACAGGTCAGCCCTCTGGGCCTGCTTTCTGCTGGTGTCTTCTACTCAGCGAATGACAATAATCAGAATAAAGATACAGACAGGAACGGCATTTCATTCTTATAGGGCACTCCTGGGTAAGGAAATGTCTTCTATGATAATAATAATAACAATAAACATAAACTTGGAGTCAGAGGATTGAAGTAAGTCCAAATATTAGATTGGATTCTTACTAGCCATGTGAAATTTATCAGGCAACTTTGCCTTTGAGCTTCTATTGTCTCGCCTATAAACTGGGAATAATACCTGCCATCCTTGACTTACAGGACTTTTCCTTTTCCCACATGTAGTACCTCCTTCTGGGTGTATTTCCCCTCTCAACTCTGAATTTGCAGATTGAGTCTGCATCCCTAGGGGATGACAACCCCAGATTCAAAGTACTCTGTACAATCTGCTTTTCTAAAAATATAGCTCAGAAGGCCTCACCAGCCTATTCACCATTAGTAATGAATCAGTTGAAGCAATTAGCTTACAGAAAATGCATTTACTGAAATGGCATAAAATGAATGGTAGGACCAGAGGATTCCTTTCATAAGCCTGAGATACAATCTCCCACAAAACCCCACAGCATTCGTGGGAAGAGTAAGTACCTGTGTAATTACATTTTTATGATTAGTAGAGAGGTACATATGTAGACAATACACGCAACCAAGGAAACTCACACCTCTGTCTTTACTGAATCCTGATGTCCTCTCTCTTGTCAAAGCATCCTCAAACAGAGGATCAGTGTCTTCTCCAAGCAGGTGACTGTTCTGGGAATCTTGGACCTGCTCATGTCTGCAGATCAGCACTCTGGACCTACTTTCTTCCTGGAACTTTCTTTAGCACCTTGGGCCTACTCACTCAAGAATATCCAACTATTCCTGCAGCCTTCTTACCCTGGAATATGCTTTCACCAGGCTGGCCTCTCCTCCCATTAATGAGTTTTTCTTGGGTCCTTCATTTTGTACATGAGCCTAGACTTCAAAATGTATGTTTTTATGCCAGGTGCCTTCCTTCCCCCTGGTCTCTCTCCACTCACAACTTTCTGGTTCTCTTTTGTGTGTTATCTTCCTATATTAGAATTTAAGCTCCATAGGGGAGCATCTTTTTGCTTATATTTGCAATCCCTGAGTTTAGCATAATATTTGGCACAGAGTAAGCATTTAATAAACCTTTGCTTCTTTCCTTCTACTGCAACAAGCTATTTCAATTGTTGTTGTGTTTGTCCTCCATTCTCGAAGAGGAGCATGATATCAGGGAGATGATGACAAGACTTGCAGTTGACTTTTATTTGAGTGAGGGAGGTCACCAGCCTCACTTTCTCCTCCAGAGCCGTCTGGGTCTAGTGGCTTGATATTCACCAGGATGACTGGAAATGGCCTAGGGTGGGGGAGAGGGAGAAAGAAGAGAGAAATTCCCTCCTTCCCCCAATACATTCTATAAGAGGCACAGAGGAAAAGGAAAAGAAAGATTCCCTTTCAATAATGGTATTCTTCCACCATAGCTATCTCTGTTATCAGCTGCCAGAGATGATCCCCTGGAATGACACTTCTCTCTACTCACCAGAGAGCTGTCTAGCTTTTTTTTTAAGCTACCAGTGTCATGGCTGACCAATCAACCATCCAAAGACTAACTGGCATATAATTCTATCACATTTGATTGAGTACTTTCTTTAACCCCACATAAAAGAGTAAATAAATGTTTATATCATTATAAACTCTAAATAGGCCACTCCTCTTGCGTTCTACAAAAAGGTCACTCAGGGTGGCCATTCTGTGATTGAAAAAGGCAAAATTTTATGTGGGCTTTATTCTAAATTTTAAAAATATATTTAAAATTGTAATTTCATCATCACGGGCCATTGTTTTATCAACCCAATTCCCAAGCCCTCCTCACCTTATCAAACGTTTTCTGTCACTGTAGCAGTTAAAAATTTAATCATGGGATTGCCATTCTTTGAATGTGGAAATTCTCTGTACTCAGCTGTGTGGGGCCTTAAATGATAGGCCCACAGTATACCCCTAGTCCTATATTCAAAGACTTTATTGATTGCTAAGACCTGCCAAAGCCTGTGTTCCATTAACAGTTTCTGAGAACCCAAAGTTTCTCCCGCATTAGTGAAGACACAGGGTTATTCTGAGAATCATACAGGATACTCGATGTTAAAACATGTTTTGAATTCTAAAATGAAAAATAAATTTAGTAGTAGCCATAATAGTAATAAATTAATGTAAGGATGATAGCAACTGATATCACAGATGTCATTCTCATTAGAGGGGTGTGTATGTGTGTATGTGTGTGTGTGTATGTGTGTGTGTGTGTGTGCGTGTGTGTGCATGTGGTCAATTTTTTTAAAGCACATTGGGAAGAAGACAAGAAAAGAAAAGGAGGAAATGATGAGGGAGAAAATTTTAGTTATGCTATAATCAAAGTCTAAGTGAATGTTAATGACTGGATCTAAGTTGAAGGCATTTCCTTTGGGTTGAAGGGTGAACCAATACAGGTTATCTTGAATCTGGGTCTTGGGTTGAATCTTGAGGCATGGATCAATTGAGTAAATCAATCCAGTCACTCTACTCCATTTAAAATAAGTGATAAAATGCTACAACCAATATATTAACCAGGTGACATATCAGTTAGTCAATAACAGTCTTTAGACTAACTAAGAAACCATTCTTGATGAGCTGGAGCAATGTTGACCAGAATTGTGTCTTGATTGGGTGAAGAGATACACCCTTAAAGAGCATATTTCACTGAGTTCAAAAATGTCGAGGGAAGAATGTTTGTCTAAGATTTCTTGGAAAAACTGCATTTTGAGAATTATGAAGGAGTTATAGGGTAGGAATTAGTGAAACCACAGAGAGAAAATCACAAGGTATGAACATGGATAACAATTTGTACAAATCTAGTTTGTATGCCTTCTGGTGTCCTTCATCTTATTGCAACTTGTCTTCATTAATCTTTCCACTATGCTGATGTCTTCATGATAGCATAGATTGGCAATTTATGGGCTGAGTGACAAGCACTGCATGAGACTTGTAATTAAGGAACATAACAAGTATCTTTGAGTACATGAAAGGATATTCTATTTTTTAATCATTAGGTTTTAATAGGTGAGATATTCAATACCTTATACAGCTGGACCATAAGACCTTTTGAGAACCTTTCTAATACTAAGGTGATAAATTTTGGAGGAAGTGGACTTGACATTTCATTGATCTAAGGAATTCCTGGTTAGGAGACTCCTTTTACCAATGCAGATCAGCACCTACTATGCAGCTTATATCATAGAGAATTAACTGGAAAAATGAGAAGTTAAAAGTGACTTACCCAGAGTCACATAACCAATATGTGTCAGAGACAGGACTTGAACCGGGGTCTTTCTGCTAAAAGAGTTAACATTTTTCAGCACTGCCTCTTAACAAATCATATTTATATAAAATGTTAAGGTTCATAAATCAACAACCCTATAAGGTAGAAAATGTATGTTAGTATCCTGATTTCATAGCTGAAAAAATGAGGCTCTGAAATGTTGTTTCTTACTCAACCATTAAGTGTCTTAGGTAGGATGTGAACTCACGACTCCTCACAACAAGCCAAACACTGCATCCATTCTGTTTTCCAGAATGCTTACGACTAAGAATTTCAAAAATCCTTTCACAAACAGTCATTACACTTTGCTGTTAGTAAGCCTTTCATGAAAAAGGTGGGTTTGACCTTCAAAGACAATTTAAAAGACCTTTTTAAAAAGAGCACACTGTAAGCTACTATAAACTAATGTGCTGCTTTCTGCTTTCCTCTGGGTTGTGTAGGTAGCCCATCAAAGTCAGCAAGGAAGTTAGAGTGATGGATTTCAAAGTCAAGAATCTAATGCAAATCCAAGTATTTGCTTATACACTCTCTGAAGTCTCCACAGATTAAGTTTAGAAGTATTTTCATAGATCATATCTACATAATCTAATAGAGATGATTTCAGGAATAGAGTAGCGGTTTCCAGAGATGTCGTTGGGCAAACATTGTTTTCCAATAACATGAATAAAGCTTGTGTTTTTCTTTAAGTTCTTTTAAAAAAATTATCCAATTTATAAGAGAACATGAAGGAGTTATTAATAATATTTCACCTCTGTAAAAAAAGGTCTTTATCTTGATAGTAGTTATGAGAGGGAAATGGAAGATTCAGAGGATAAGGGAGTCCCATCTCTGTTAAACTTGTATATCATAATTGACTTTGTTAAAGGACATTTCAGTATTGGGAGATTCAGATCTAGTGTCAGCTTAATGCATCAGCTATATGCGGGTTCGCTTGTTTAAATGTTTCATTTCCAAAGGAGCAGTGGGGCTCATAAGTTCATCAAGACCCACCCTTCTCTGACTGAAATGAATTCGCTACTTCAATCAATTACACCCATGACTTGAAATAAATGAAGTCTTTACTCCTTCTCTTAACAATAGAACTGGTGCTGTCATATTATTTATTACCATCAAATTATGCTAGGCACTGGTGGAATTTTCACACCATAATAAGTTGCCTTTAAGGGGCATAAGTTGAAAACACCATTTGCCATGGTTTTTTTTTTCAAATGTGAAAAAAGCCAATCTGTGTTAGGTGGTTTTATGGAAGGTTTGGTGTATATATACACATGTGCATATTCATTATGTTATCTATGAGGAAATAATAGAGGAAAAATGAACATTTGTTGATGTTAACAATAATAGCTCATAGTTAAGCAGCATTTTGATACTATTAACTTAATGCTTGCATAGTATTAGAGTTTTCAAAGTATTTTTCTCACAAGAAGCTTGTAAGGTAGGTATTTCCAGGTATTTTTTCTCATTTTACAAATGAAGAGCCTGAATACCAAAAATAGGAAATGCCTTTACAACAAACTAGTTTATTTTGCAGCTGGAATTTGAATGGCAATTCCAATGTCTTTCCCACTATGTTATGAAGCCTATTTACATAGGTAGTGTGTTTGTTGTACTCATCCACATGCACACACACACACACACACACACACACACACACACACATCATCATCATCATCATCATCATCCCCTTTCTCTAATCTATGCTCTCTCCCTCTCTATTAGTTTATTCCCCACTATTCACCAAATGTCCCAGTCACCCTGTCCTTTAAAAAACATTCACTAGATCTCATGCCAACCAGCTATCATCCCATATTTCTCCTCACCTTCTCAGCCAAATTATTTTATAGAAATCCATCTACGCTGAGTGCCTCCACTTCTTTTTTCTTACCCTCTTCTAAATATTCTGCAATCTGTCTTCCCTCTTCATTCATTAATTGAAACTGCTCTCCAAAGTTACCACTGTTCCCTTAATTGCCAAGTTGAATGACCTCTTCTCAGTCCTCACCATCTTGAAATCTCTACATCCTTGGCAGTGTCGAACACTTTTGCCTCCAGTATACTCCTTCCTCTTTAGGTTTTTGTGACTCTCTTCTTTCTTGGTACTCCTACCCGAATCAAAGTGCTGGTCTTTCTTCTGGTCACTCCTGAACTATTGTACTCACTTCTAAGAGTGACAGTTTAGGAAGGATATTAACAGAAGGGGCTTAAAAGGGGGTAACCAACATGGGATGTTATTTTCATGCAGATTAGATCAAGAAACAGAGGATGTTTAACCTGGAGAAGAGAAAACTTCTCAGGGGCATGATAAATCTGTTCAAATATTGGAAGCATGATTATATAGAACATATTCCCTGTTTGTTTCCAGAATATAGAACAAAGAGAAACTGGGTGAGAATTACAGGGAAACAGGTTTTGACTTAATAAAAGAGACGAGAAAAGCTGCTCTAGAGTTAATGAGTTCTCTGCTGCTAGAAGTGTTCAAGTAGAAGCTGGAAGACCCTACATCAAAGATGTCATAGAAGTGATTCATGCGTCAAATAGATGTTGGAACTAAGAATTTCTAAGGGCCCTTTGAACTCACAGATTCAGACCCTGTACACAAACACAAACCCTTCTCTGGGTATTCTACTTCCTAACCTCTGACTACTAGACTCCCTGGCTTCCTTCAAGACTTAACTCAAGCACCACCTCCTCTAGGGGGACTTTACTGGTCTTAATTGCCAGTGACATCTTCTCTAAGGTTACCTTCCATGTATTCTGTATTTATTTTATATGCACTGATTTATATTGGGTATATAAATCTTCCAGTAGCAGTCAGCTCATTACCTTCAGAGCAGCCTTTTCTATTCCAGGACATCCTTCCTTTCATTAAGTCAAAATCTGTTTCCCTGTAATCTTCACACCCTTGTTCCTAATTTTGTCTTCTGGAGACAAAGAACGTGTTCCATGCAATCATGCTTCTGATATTTGAAGGGACCTATCACATCCCTGGGAAGTTTTCTCTTCTCCAGGTAAATAGCCCATGCTTTTTTATCTAATCTGCATGAAAATGATACTCCACATTGGCCACCCCCTTTAAAACCCCATTCCATTAATATTTTTTTCTAAAATATAGCTTCCAGAAATGAGAACAATAGTTCAGGAGTGACCAGATGAAAGACCAGCACTTTCATTCAGAAGGAGATCTCATGACATAGGATTTAGAAAAGAAAAATTATTCTGTATTCTCTATCACTCCCAGAAAGCCACAGATCTTGACTCTCTTGAGAGGAAAGGAAGAGAGATAGTGGCACATTAAGCCTGCTGTGAGCTCTCCCCACCCAGCAGTTTGTTTTCAAGGACCCACATGATTAGTTAGCTTCACATAAATGATTGATCAGCCATCAAGGCCTTAATATCATTTTAACTTGCATTTTGTTTACTCTCTATTTGCCATCTTAAAAAAGTTTATGCAACATTCTTAGGCACTGCATATTTATCAAAGACTGGAGGTTAATGGGGATGCTCATGAAGCCACAAGAAAACTAGACTTGCCTACTAAGTAGATGGGGTAAAACTGACATCCTGATTTTTGTCTGCATCTGTTAGATTCTATGAATAAGGGAGCTGAAAATAATGACAAGTACCTTTGTACCTTGATTCGTGGGAAGAGAAAGAGAAGAAAAGAGAGAGAAAGAAGGAGGGTGTGTGTGTGTGTGTGTGTGTGTAAAAGAGAGAGAGCGAGAACACACACACACACACAGAGAGAGAGAGAGGGAAAGAGAGAGAATCTCAGAGGAGTCAGAAATCCTTATTTGCAGTCCTTCATATTGCTTTGTATTTATATCCAGGAAAAATGATAAATCCTACCCACTTTCCAAGGCCAAATTCAAGCAATATCTCCTTCATAAGGACTGCCCTGACTACTCAAGCTCATACTGATTGTTCTATTTTCTGAATTCCTATTGGCCAACAGCCCAACACAATTGTAGTATGCCATCATGGCTAGCTGACTTGGAGTCAGCAAGACCTAGGTTCAAGTCTCACTCTTGACTGACTGTGTGACAATAGACAAGACACTTAACCTTTCTGAGCCTCAGTTTCTTCATCATGAAATGGGGATAAGGATATCCATCTTACCTATCTCACAGGGTTGTGGTAGGGATTAAATAAGAATGTGTCTAACATGCAAACTCTGCTTAAGATGGCAAAATAAAAAGTGCTAGAGAAATCTAATTATCCCACATAAACTCCTGAAAGTATCCTCCAAGTCAGCTCCTAAAATATTAGTGATAAAGAATTTTTTTGTAAAAACACAGAAATTCCTCTCTTTACTCTAGAACTGTGATGAGCATTCACATGCACACACACACACACACACCCTAAAGTGAGTGGAGAATGGTAGAGAGGCATTCCCATGGAATCCAAGGTGATTAAAGACTTAAAGCCAGCTCTACCCTCTCAGGTCCAGATTCAACCCCCATATGTCACTCAAAGGGAGATAAGATGTAGCTCCTCAGAGCAATGGGAGCCAGAGTAGGAAAGAGGGCCAACTCAGTGTTTAGGGCAATTAAAAGAGAGGGGAATGTAAAAATAAGAAGTCAGGGTCTGTTCTGGATGAAGAAAGGAGAGAAATAGGAACTGACCACCTCAATTAAAGATTACTAGTGTTAATCAGATTCCTTTTTTTTTCTTTCACCCTTTTCTTTGAAAAAAGAAGCAGGAGAAAAAAGTAATAAAGGTTGCAAAGGATGGACATACACAATTAACAATCTTAATTGTGAATGAGATTAACTCACTTCAAAATGGAGGAGGGTGACAATGGATTAGAAAGCTGAGTACAGTTTCCCCCTTCTGGACTATCCCACCATGCTGTGCCTCATTTGCCTCCTAACTTTGCTCTTTTCCCATTTGTGAGTTCTTCCCAAAACCCCCATTTTGGGAGAGAACTCCAAACCATCCATCCCTCATTCTCAGGACTTAGCCATCATGCTAACTAGGGAAACTCCAATCCTGTCCCTAGTTTGGTTTTTTTTAGCTCATCTTTTATGTGTGGTCTTCCCCCATTAGAATGGAAGCTTTTTGAAGCAGAGGAAATCCTGCTTTTTGTTTGTATTTTTAGCCTCAGCATTTAGCACCCAATGCCCGACATATAATAAAAACTTGTTGACTAACTCCCACACTGCCTTGTATTTAATGACCTTGAATCTTTATATTTATTCTGTATACTTGCTATGTTGTCTCCCACCACACCCCATTAAAATGTCAGCTCTTCCCCACAAAAGAGACTGTGTGATTTTGGAATTTGTTTCCCCAAAGGTCACATAGACAGTAAGTGAAAGAGACAGCTTTTGAAACTATGTCCTCTGGCTTCAGTGTTTGTATGGTGTGTGCATGTGCGTGTGGGGGGGGGGGGTGTGCACATATGTGTGCACGCGTTATATACATATGTATATTTACTACAGACTAGACTACTATAAGCCATCTTTAAGAGAAGCTAAGACACTGGGCTTTGCATTCCCTAGTATAATGCAATTTCCTCTTTATCCTAGTCATTTTCTGCCATGCCACCTTGATAGTATTTTCTCACCCTACCCCTCTCTACCTGTTTCCCCAGAGAATTGTGATCCAATCACCAGGACCATTACTTCTGGAAAGAGTGTGCTAACTGAATGGTCCATTTTTCCATTCAGCATCTTTATGATTTGCAGAATAGTACTCCCTTCACTAGACACTACTTCCCTATTTGGGTTGTTCCCCAGACAAAACATAAGCTACAAGAGGGCAAGGATTCTTGCCTTTCTTGGCTACTCTCTAGACATCTTCTACCTTGCCCCTAGAAACCTCTTTATCCTGGAAGTTCACTTCAGACCTACAATTAACATTGAAATTCACACCCTCTAGCCAGGGGTGCTGGAGCGAGCTCAAACTGGTTCCCAGTGGCAACCATTAAATTTTCAGTGTGAGCGTTTACACGTTGGAAATAAGCAAATACAACAAATAAGGGTTTGACTTATTATCCTGTTGATTGTCTAGAGCTTAAAGAGATGGAGAACATGTTGCTCCCGCTTCTGCAGTTCTCCATCTCACTGGATAGCTCCTCCCAGTTTCACTCCTCTCCAGGCTTCTCTCTGGACTTTATCTACCATGCCCCCATGCCTGATACCTTCACCTTCACCTCCTTTTCAAATAATTTTATTTTAAAAAAACAGCCCCTACCCAGAAACAGCTTCTATTCTAATGGAGGAAGTAAATACATAAAAGGAAGCTAAAACTTTCCTCACAATAATCCTGTGACATTGATATTTCAATTTTCATAATTCCCACTTTGAAGATAAGGAAACTGAGGCTCATAGGTTAAACAATTTGTCTAGAGTCAAGCAGCCAGCAATTGTGAAAACTGAGATTTAAACCCAAATTTTCCGATTCCAAGACCAGTGTTGCTATCACCGTTTATCCATTATACCAAGACTCCTGCACTGGTAGTTGTCCTTTCATACATAAATCCTTTCCCAAGCTAGACTGCAAGCTCTTTGAAATGAAAGCCCACTCTTAGTCACTGTGGTGTCCTATAAAAATGCCAAGCACTGTTCCTGGAACATGGGAAATAGGTGCTCAGTAAATACTGGTGAATGAACAGATTATAAGAGCCAATTGTCTAGATCACAAGTAGGGAACCTACTGCCCTAAGGCCACATGTGGCCTTCTAGATCCTTGGCCAAAAGGCTTGGACTCAGTCCAAGTTTTACAGAACAAATCCTTTTATTAAGGGGATTTGTTCTGTAAAGTTTGGATTCAGTCAAAGGGTCACATTTGAGGACCTAGAGGGCCATATGTGGCCTTGAGGCTGCAGATTCTCCACCCCTGGTCTAGATGGATAATACAGCATCTATATTACTTCACTAAGGAAAGTATCAGCAATAAAGGCACCATACTCTGTTATCGCTATGGAAAGCATCACCAATAAAAGCACCATATTCAGTGCCTTTCATTTCCTGTTTCAATTTTACACTCTGAACTTAGCATGAGTTGCCATTTAACTCTGTCTTGAAAAGTCTAACCGAAAACTCTCACCCTCATGCCCTGATGTCTTCATTGGTCATTGCCTTCTACCTCTAAGCCTGGACTCCAGTCATGCCTTCACTCCCTTAAATTCTCCTCATCAGCTGCCATGCTGCCTCATGAATCTCAACTTCTTCCCTTCCAGATCTGGATGGGATAAGGACTGGATCTATAATTTCGTTGACGTAAGGAGCTCTAAATGAGGGATTTCCTTTATTAATGGGAGTCAGCACCTTCTCTGGACATTATGGAATGGCACAGAATAGAATAAGCATTTATTAAGTATCTACTATGTGCCAAGTACTGGGCTAAGTGCTTTCAAAATATTACTTTATTTGATCCTCATAATAACCCTCAAAGGTAGGCACTACTACTATCCCCATTTTATAGTTAAGGAAACTGAGGCAGACAGAGGTTAAACAACTTGCCCAGGGTCATAAAGCTAATAAATGTCTGGGTTACATTTGAATTCAGATCTTCCTGACTCCAGGCCCAATGCTCTATCTGCAGCATCATCCAGCTAGAGAGCTTCCTAAGACACTGCAAGGTTAAGTGACTTGTTCAAAATCATAGCCAGTATTGAATACACATCTTCCCAGATCTGAGGCCAGCTCTCTGTGACACACTGCCTCTCTTCCAATTCAGTAACCATAATCAAATCAACTTTGCCATTACTCTTGGAAAGGGTGTGCCAATCTACTCCTTAAATCATAACTTTAAAGCCAAAATAACTCAAATTAGTGCACCTTTCTAGTCTTCTTATGCCTTACAATCCCCCAGACACAGACTCTTTAATCCAATGACACTGGCTTCCTTCCTGTTCCTTGAATAAGACACTCCATCTCCCACCTCCAGGCATTTTCCCTGCCTGTCATTCACTCATGGAATCCTCTGCCACATCATCTCTATTGCCTGGCTTCCCAGACTTCTTCAAGTCCCAGCTAAAATCCCACCTTCTATGGGAAGCCTTTCCCAGGTCTAATTATTTTTGTCCCTTCTGTTGATTATTTCCAATTTATCCTATCAACAGCTTGTCTGTGCATAGTTATCTGCACATTGTTCCCCCTATTAGATCGGGAGCTATTCAAGAATAGGAACTCTCTTTTACCTTCCTATGTATCTTCAGCACTTAACACAGTCTTCAGCACGTAGTAGGAAAAGTACTTAATAAAATGTCTTTACCCTAATAAAACTTACAGCCTAATAATGAGTTTTTATTACTTCATATATCAGCAGCAGCACCTATGAAGTTAAAGGAGTGGCAACCAATCAGCTTAATCAATACGATTTCAAAGAAGAGGGCTAATCTATGCACAATTAAGCTTGGTTGTACCCACATGATGGACATAAAAAATTCATTATACTGGGAAGATTTATGGAGGACAAGTCTTGGAAATTATTGCCAGTAGATATTTATTATGCATTATTATGGAGCTTTCTAGTAACACTCCAGAGTTTAGTAAAGGCCTAATTTCACTATTTGGGATATATATTCAAGAGCCTTCCTAAAAATTTTTGAAGCAAGTTTCTCTGATGAAGGCCTTGTTTCTCAAACATATAAAGGACTGAGTCAAATTTATAAAAATAAGAGCCATTCCCCAATTGACAAATGATCAAGAGATATGAACTGTTTTCAAATGAAGTAATCAAAGCTATCTATAGTCATATGAAAAAAGCCTTTAAATCACTATTGATGGAGAAATGCAAATTAAAATAATTCTGAGGTACTCGCTCATGCCTATTAGATCAGCTAACAGAATAGAAAATGAAAATGACAAATATTGGAGGGGATGTGGGGAAAATGAGATATTAATGCGCTGCTAGTGGAGTTGTGACTTGTTTCAACCATTCTGTAGAGCAATTTGTAACTATGCCCAAAGGACTATAAAACCATAACAAAACCCTTTGACCCAGCAATACCACTACTAGGTCTATATCCTGAAAGAGATTTTTTTAAAAGGAAAATGACCTATGTGTGCGAAAAAACCTATTTATAGCAGCTCCTTACTGATGGCAAAGAATTGGAAATTGAGGGGATGCCCATCAGTTGGAGAATGGCTGAACAAATTGTGGTATGTGATTGTGATGGAATATTATTTTGCTATAAGAAATGATGAGCAAGATGATCTCAGAAAAATCTGGAAAGACAGAAGCTGATGCAAAGTAACATGTACTGTGTACAAAGTAACAGCAATATTGTAACATGGTCAGCTGTGAAGGACTTAGCTATTCTCAGTAATAAAATGAGCCAAGACAACTCTGAAGAACTTTTGATGGAAAAAGAGAAAGAACTAATGATGTCTGAATAGAGATTGAAACAGACTTTTTCACTTTCTTTATTTTTCTTGAGGTTTTTTGGTCTGCATTTTCACAACATGACTAATATGGAAATATGTTTTGCATGACTACACATGTATAACCTATATGGAATTGTCTGCCTTCTCAACGAGGGGTGTGGGGAGGGAGGGAATTCAGACCTCAAAGTTTAAAAAATGAATGTTAAAAATTGTTTTTACATGTAATTGGGAGAAAATAAAATATTAAACACAAAAAAGAACCTTCCCAAATGTTTGATAGATATATAGTCTATCTGGTATACCAAACAATGGGTAGGCAGCCAGGGGAGCTGGGAGCTGTGTCACTGGCTCTCCTGTCCCTGAGCATCTTGCTAACGGTGGCTGTTCTTGATGCTCTCCCTTTGGCAGGGTTGGTGGTGAAGGTGGATGTCGGGCTTCTGGCTCAGGTGTGTCTGTGATAATAAGGTCATTCTGAGACCACCTGGGTTGCATCTCTAGCATAATAAAGGTTGGAGAATCTACTCTGCTATCCTTAGGGCATTATTGAGAGTCCCAGACATAACAACATGTTTTACTCATACTCTAATTCTTCAAGGATTTGTAGCTTAGTCAGCATGGGCAATCCCTCCATCAGTGCACGACAAATCTGAGTAGACAGTTATCATGAGTTGTTGTGGTCAAAACATACAACCCTTTGTATTCAACCCGATGATCAACCTCTCCAGACAGGCGATGCTCAGAAGAAAAATATCCGGTCCATCACTGGAGCTATAAGGAAAGCCTTTGGGGTTAGGCAAGACCTATCTGGACATAAACTCTACTTTCACTTTCTTTCAGAAGCCAGGGTCATATTTGCTTAATAGTACAGAATTAGAGTAGAACACTAATGAAGTGAGGGGCGGAGCCAAGATGGCGGCTGGTAAGCACGGACTAGAGTGAGCTCCGTACCCGAGTCCCTCCAAAAACCTATAAAAATGGCTCTGAAGCAATTCTAGAATGGCAGAACCCACAGAACAGCAGAGGGAAGCAGGGCTCCAGCCCAGGACAGCCTGGATGGTCTCTGGGTGAGGTCTATCCCACACGGAGCTGGGAATGGAGTGGAGCAGAGCCCAGCCTGAGCGGCGTGGAGGATCCAGACCAGAAGCCGGGCGGAGGGGGCCCTAGCGCCCTGATTCAGTGAGCTGCGGCAGTTACCAGACCCCTCGACCCACAAACACCAAAGACTGCGGAGAAGGTTAGTGGGAAAAGCTGCGGGAGTGGAAGGAGTTCGCGGTTCGGCTTCCAGCCCCGGGGGCAGCGGAGGTGGGGCAGCTACAGCTGTTGTTACTTCCTGCTCCAGGCCCACCTGGTGGGAGGAATTAAGTGGTGGATCAGAGCAGGAGTGCAACAGCCTGCTGAAGATCTAAGCCCAGTCTGGACTGGGGGTCCTTGGGGAAGGAGGAGTGCGGCTCTGACAGAGCTGGCACCTCCCCACCAAACGTAGAACATAGAACTCGTTAGTCTACAAGCAGTCATACCCCACTGAAAAACTCAAGGGTCAAGTTAGTTGGTTGGGAATATGGCCAGGCAGCGAAAACGCGCCCAGATTCAGTCTCAGACTTTGGATTCTTTCTTTGGTGACAAAGAAGACCAAAACATACAGCCTAAAGAAGACAACAAAGTCATAGAGCCTACAACCAAAGCCTCCAAGAAAAACATGAACTGGCCCCAGGCCATAGAAGAACTCAAAAAGGATTTGGAAAAGCAAGTTAGAGAAGTAGAGGAAAAATTGGGAAGAGAAATGAGAAGGATGCGAGAAAACCATGAAAAACAAGTCAATGACTTGCTAAAGGAGACCCAAAAAAATACTGAAAAATACACTGAAGAAAACAACACCTTAAAAAACAGACTAACTCAAATGGCAAAAGAGCTCCAAAAAGCCAATGAGGAGAAGAATGCCTTGAAAGGCAGAATTAGCCAAATGGAAAAGGAGGTCCAAAAGACCACTGAAGAAAATACTACCTTAAAAATTAGATTGGAGAAAGTGGAAGCTAGTGACTTTATGAGAAATCAGGATATTATAAAACAGAACCAAAGGAATGAAAAAATGGAAGACAATGTGAAATATCTCCTTGGAAAAACCACTGACCTGGAAAATAGATCCATGAGAGATAATTTAAAAATTATTGGACTACCTGAAAGCCATGATCAAAAAAAGAGCCTAGATACCATCTTTCAGGAAATTATCAAGGAGAACTGCCCTGATATTCTAGAGCCACAGGGCAAAATAGAAATTGAAAGAATCCATCGATCGCCTCCTCAAATAGATCCCAAAAAGAAATCTCTTAGGAATATTGTTGCCAAATTCCAGAGCTCCCAGATCAAGGAGAAAATACTGCAAGCAGCCAGAAAGAAACAATTTGAGTATTGTGGAAACCCAATCAGAATAACCCAAGATCTGGCAGCTTCTACATTAAGAGATCGAAGGGCTTGGAATGCGATATTCCGGAGGTCAATGGAGCTAGGATTAAAACCTAGAATCACCTACCCAGCAAAACTGAGTATCATGTTCCAAGGCAAAATATGGATTTTCAATAAAATAGAGGACTTTCAAGCTTTCTCAGTGAAAAGACCAGAACTGAATAGAAAATTGGACTTTCAAACACAAGAATCAAGAGAAGCATGAAAAGGTAATCAAGAAACGGAAATTGCAAGGGACTTACTAAAGTTGAACTGTTTTGTTTACATTCCTACATGGAAAGATGATGAGTATGATTCATGAGACCTCAGTATTAGGGTAATTGAAGGGAATATGCATATATATATATATATATATATGTGTGTGTATATATATATATATGTTTATGTATATATATAAGTGAATGTGTATGTATGTATATATCTATGTGTATATGTATGTATGTGTATATATATATGTGTGTTTATATATATATATATATATATATGTAAAAGAGAGAGAGCAGACACAGGGTGTGTTTAAGATGAAGGGAAGCTATCTAAAAGAAATAAAATGAAATTAAGGGATGAGAGAGTAACATACTGAGAGAGGGAGATAGGGAGAGATAGAATGGGGTGGATTATCTCGCATAAAGGTGGCAAGAGGAAGCAGTTCTATGGGAGGAAGGGAGAGGGCAGGTGAGGGGGGAATGAGTGAACCTTGCTCTCATCAGATTTGGCCTGAGGGGGAATACCAAACATACTCAGTTGGGTATCTTACCCCACAGGAAAGAAGAGGGAGGAAGATAAAAAAAAAATAAAAGGCGGGGGGATGATGGAGGGGAGGGCAGATGGGGGTGGAGGTAATCAAAACAAACACTTTGGAAAGGGGACAGGGTCAAGGGAGAAAATTCAATAAAGTGGGATGGGTTGGGAAGGAGCAAAATGTAGTTAGCCTTTCACAACATGAGTATTGTGGAAGGGTTATACATAATAATACATGTGTGGCCTAGGTTGAATTGCTCAACTTCTTAGGGAGGGTGGGTGGGAAGGGAAGAGGGAAGAGAATTTGGAACTCAAAGTTTTAAAATCAGATGTTCAAAAACAAAAAAAGTTTTTGTATGCAACTAAAAAATAAGATACACAGGCAATGGGGCGTAGAAATTTATCTTGCCCTACAAGAAAGGAAGGGAAAAGGGGATGAGAGGGGAGGGGGGGTGATAGAGGGGAGGGCTGACTGGGGAACAGGGCAACCAGAATATAAGCCATCTTGGAGTGGGGGGGAGGGTAGAAATGGGGAGAAAATTTGTAATTCAAAATGTTGTGAAAATCAATGCTGAAAACCAAATATGTTAAATAAATAAATTGCATTTAAAAAAAAAAACACTAATGAAGTTACTAGAATACTATGAATGAAAATCCAAAAAGATCTATCTCAATATTGAACCCCAATGACTAAAAGAAAAAAAGATCAAGAAACCTCAGAATTAGAAAGAGGCATTGAAGCCATCCAGTCCAACCACTCGCTTTGTAACTCCTACAAATGGTCATCTAACATTCAGTGGGAGACCTCTAAAATAAGAGAAAGCTCATGGCAGACTTTTGGCATGGCTCTGACTGTCAGGTACTTTTTCCTTACATCCAGCCTAAATCTATCTTTTTACAACTTCCACCCATTGCTCTCCCTTCTTCCTCCAAGGAACAAGACAAATTATCCTTCTTCCACATGACATCCCTCAAGATACTCTTCTCTTCTCCATGTTATTATTCCCAGATGCTTCACCTGATCCTCAAATGGCATGGTTTCAAAGTCCCTTGCAATAGTATTCACCTTCCTTAGGATGTTATTCATGTCAAGGTCTTTCCAAAAATGGGATGCCCCAAACTGAGGACAATGTTCCAGGACCTGACTAGGGCAGAAGACAGTGAAAATGCTCTGGTTATTATGTTTCCTTTAATGCAGTTTAAGATTTCATTAGTGTTTTGGCTCTCGTGCCATATTGTTAAGGTATATTGAGCCTGTGGTCTATTAACACCTCCAGATCTTTTTTATGCAATTTTTGTCTAGCCACATGTCTCTCATCAGGTATTTGTGGGACTGATTTTCTTGAACTCAAGCTGTGATTCCTTGGAGATTGGAAATATGGTACCAGCTGTGGTACACAAATAGTCATTGAGGCAAATTATCTGCTATTTCAACTTCTCAAAATGCTGTGGTACAAGAACGGAGCCCCTGAGCTTCTTACTGAAATCATAGACGCTCCATCGAATTTTTTACCTCTCCAAACTTTCAGCTGGCAGCTGAAAACTGGAACAGCCTACTGTAGGACAACATGTTGTTTGATTTGGTCCAGACTTCCTCTGCAGGGAATGAAGGATAAAATCCGCACATGCCCGGCCCCAGGCCATCGATGTGCGTTCCATGTTTACAGACCCATCGAGGCTCACTTCAGAAGTAGAGGCAAATGGCATTATTTCTAGTCAGGGCCACTATGGAGCTCCTGATGCAGCTTTTCCCCTGCTCCATGCTAAGAGTGCCCTCAGTGCCCTGAGATTTCTTTTGCTCCAGTGTGACATCTATAATCAGCTTTGAGAAAAAGGGACCCCTACGGCACATCAAATATACCCCTGGCATATTTAATATACACTCCACCCTTATAATAACACAATGGGAAACCCAGCATTTTACATATGATAAAGAGATTATGGTGTGGGGGTAAGAGGGGTAATTAACATAATTATAACGGACTTTAAAGCTGCCGAAGGCGGCAAAGAGAAAAGCTTCCCTTGCCATTCTAGACCTTCCGTATACTTAGTATACTTAGTAGCAAAGGTGGAGCTAGCAGCCAACAGAGCCCCTGCCACAGCACAAGGGGGCTGGGTTCACAAAACCATTAGAAATGGAAAAATAAAGAAACACTGCCCTTCGTCCCTGCTGTTTCTTCTCCCTCATTACCCAGAAAAGAGGAAAACGAAAGGCAGGAAACTTGACGGGTTAGCTTCCAAATGAGGACTTAGAGCCAGGAGAACAGGGTTCATGTCAATCCAAGTTTTGACATTTTCTAGCCAAATGGCATTGGAGGAAATTCCTTAATTTCTGTGAGCCTTTCAGCTTCCTCATCTGTGAAATGGGGATGATGGTATTCTCAGAGTTGTTGTCATTAAAGTGCTTTGCAAGCCTTAGGCCATAATAAAAGGAAAGATATCATTCTTCCATAAAGGTCTTATTCTGATGTCTCATAGGGGTACGGGCGTGAGCATCAGTTCTTAAAGGCTATTTCAGGGCAGTACAAACTCTACCAGGCACTGCATGACTACAAAAGTTTGAACATAGGTCTAGAGACAGAAAATATGTTAAAGTGTGTGTGTGTGTGTGTGTGTGTGTGTGTGTGTGTGTGTGTGTGTTATATACATCTGGTCCATTAGATACATGGCTTATCCTGGATAAATGCAGAGATAATATTGGCCACCAAGTAATGAACATCTGTGGCCCTGGCCATTTATGAAAACCATCGAGGCAGCTGCAGAGAGGGTGGGTGTCACATATGATGTTGGTAGCATCCATAATTCAGCAAAGATTTATTCCACATCTACAGTATGCAAGGCATTGTGCTGGGTCCTGAGGATACAAATACAAAAAGGAAATATAATCTCTACTTTCAAAGACCTTAGAACCTACTGAGAGATGCACAAAGTGATTTGAGGAGTGAGAGAACACTAACAACCAGGGCAGTTAGGTAAAGATTTGGGCAGGAGATGGTACCAGAGCTAAACCCTGAAGAAACAAAAAGGTGGCGTTGAGAATGTGCCTAGCACATAGGAAGCACTTATTAAATGCCTCTTGACTTGAGAAGGGAGGGGCATTCCAAGCCTGTAGGACAATCTGCGCAAAGGCCTAGCAATCAGACATGGAATGATGAATTCAGGAAATGATCAGTAGGCTGGTTTGACTGAAACATGGAGTCCATAAAAGGAACTATTGTGAAATAATTCTGGAGAGATAGGCTGGAGCCAGATGGTGGAAAGCTTTAAATGTCAAAGTGAATAGTTTGTATTTATTCTCAAGGCAAGAGAGAGCTCTTTGAGCAGAGCAGTAAAGTGGTTAGATCTAGGGTTGAGGAAGATTGTTTTGTCAGCTTGTCAGGATTGGAGAAAGGAAATAATTAATAGAAGTAGGGACACCTATGAGGAGGCAAAAGTGAAATGGTCTGCCTTGGGGGGCAGTGGGTTCCATTTCAGTGGAGGTCTTCAAGCAAAGGCTTGGTGACCAAGATTTTATGTGTTGTGGAGGGGATCATTTTTCAGGTGTGGGGCACCAGATGGCTGCCAAGGTCCCTTCTAATTCTGAAATTCTGTCAAGGATGATTCCAAAATTGAGAATCTTAGAGATTGAGACAATAGCACTATGTCTTCAGCAGAAATAGGGAAATTTGGAAGAGGGATAGGTTTATGGAGAAAGATATTAAGCTCTGCTTTGGACGTATGCTGAGTTTGAGATGTCTAAATGTAACTTAGTGTTGTGGGACTGGAGTTCAAGACAAAGATTGGTGTTAGATACATAAATTTTGCAGTATCTGCACAACAATTAACTGAACTCACGGAAGCCAATGAAACCACAAAGATGGAGGATATAGTGAGAAAAGTGGTCCGGGCAGAGCCCTGGTGGGTACCTATATTTCCAGCACTAAACAGCAGGCATTTGATGGTCCAACAATGGAGACTAAGAAGGTTTAATAGAGAGGTAGAATGAGAACCAGGAAAGAGCAGTCATTGAAACCTAGGAATAAGTATCAAAAGCTATAGAAGGGTCAAGACCAGTGTAGACGAAGAAAAGGCCATCTGATTGAGCAATTCAGTTTGGTTTATGAGTTGGAAAAAATAGGTCTTCCTGCTTCCAGGTACAGCACTCTGTCTACCATACCACCAGCTGCCTAATAAGTGCTTCCTGCTCTATACTCTTTGATACGACCAAATAGGACTGTTTGCCATCATATAAAGAAATCCTTTCCTTTATCTCATCTGTGTATCTGTTGTTCTGATGAAATTCCCCTCTCTGATGATCACACTCCTCATCAATTTGTTGAAACCCTACTTATCCTTTAAGGCCCAGGTCAAATATCATTTACCCAGTGAAGCTTTTCCTGACCTCCATTACTTCTTTTCTTGAACCTTAAATATTGTTTGATTGACTTAGGCACCTCTTTTGTATATATAGACATATATATGCATACGTAGATACATACATATCATATTTATACACACACACACACGTATATATATATCGTGTTATTTTGTACTGAAGGTATCTATGTATGTGTCATATATTGCAGCTAGACTACAAGCTACATGAAGGCGGGCACCTTGCCTTTTTTAAATTTGGGGTTTTTTGCCAGCTTTGAATGCAATGGTTTATACCCAGAAGGCATTTAATAAATACTTCTTGAATCAAGTTAGAACTAAACTGAATTGAATTGAGTAGTACCATATTTTACTGCATAATCATCGCAGATTTCATGACAAAATTTTTTTCTAAAAAAAGTGGGGTGCAACTATTATGTGAAGCTTTTTAAAAAATTGAGCCAGTATTACTTAAAAATCATTTATTGCTAAACTGTCCTGGATACAAGATTAGGATGCATGGAATACTTGTGAATATAAGTTAAAATTGGGAAGATGCAAGTCTTACCACATCACATGACTTACTCATGGCAGCTTCACCTGCCCACCCACTCCCCTTGAGGCTACAGCTCTTCATTGGGTTGAGTGACAATACCACTAGTATTGCAGCACTTTAAACAAACTATGTGAGGTGCTTTTGGAAATAAACTGACAATGCGCATGCACTGAGAATTCTAGGCTCACAGCTAGCAATGCACAAGAGATAAACGCGTATCCATACGCCGCTGGTGAATTGCTTCTCTGTTTACCCTTTAAGCAGCATGACAAACAGAATTATACCATGTGATGCAATGAAAGGTTATAAACCAATTCGGGGAGTGAAAAAACAGGGGGCAATGATTATGCAGCGGCAATAAATATGTGATGAAATACGGTATCTACTGCCAATTCACTGACATTCATAAAGGAAAGAAATATCCTCTACTAGATGAAGCAGGAGGCTTATCTATTTCCTGGTGCAATTTATACTTTTCTACTCCTTCTTTAACATAAGTTCCTTCCATCCTAGTCCCTGCCCTACCATGGACTAAAGTCCACTACACAGATACTTTTCCAGAGGATCCAGGACCTGGATCTCTAGCCAGAAACAACCAAACGCATCCGCTTATTGAATTTGTCTTACATTTTTTGGTTTAAATCAAACTAAGCCATTCACATTTTTTGAAGTTTGATCAGCTGAGAAATAAGGATATTAAATATGATTAAATGAGATTGCATCTAAGGGTAAGGACTCTTCTTCCATTACTGCTTTGATTAAAAAAAGCTATCTGAGCTGTGAGGTAGAAAAGTTAAATGCAGCAAGGGGGAAAATATCCTAAATTTTGAGACTGTTACTATTTTTGTAGAAATATTGTATTGTTTAAAAAGCCCACACTACCAAATCGTAAGCACCTGAGAGAAGCTTCCATAGTTAATATTTCCCTCTCCTCCTTTAACTGCTAAAAAAAAAGAGAAAAAAAGAAAGAATCAAAAGTTACTCTGATGTTTCTCCTGGGAACAAAATTAGGGATACATGTGAAAATGGAATGCAGCCTGGAAACTTTGATTCCTAAGCTGGAATTTAATTGATGCAATATAGGAGTTTAAATAGTAATAAAGTTTTTTGTCCTCGGGTTATGAGGGGAAAATTACCCATATCACTTTTTAGATTATCATATTTTCACAGCTACCCCATCTCTCTCTTCCTGACTTGGTTGTTATTACCACTCTGATGATTTTCTTTGTCTCATCCCCTACCCTCCAAGCATTCCGAATGATGCTGAACTTTGGGAAACCTCTGAGAGGAGGCATAGAAATCCTGCATTGGTTATAAGGGATTGTGGGTTTGGGAGCACTCTGATGATCTCACATGTGAGGCCTCTTCTCACAGGACCAAAAGCAGTTCTCTTTGGGGCTGAGATAAATGACAGGAAGCCCAGACCACTTTCTCTCACTTTCTAATTGAATGGCTGGCTGAGGCTCAAAAAATTGACAATGACCAGCTTCAACCCTCACTATGGCAATATCCTTACCCTGGAGCCCCAGCCCTATGGAGAAGAAGTAATCAATCACAAAATAATGTGCTGTTAGTAAAGGCTAAGACTTTTATGAGAGAAAATTCCATAGAAATTCTTTCTGACAAAAACATAAAAGACAAAAAACAAATACCTCTCCACCCTGACCCAGTAGCTTATAAATTACTACTTTATTACCAAGAGGCATCATGGCTTATTGGAATGACTCATTGGACTTAAAATCAGAATATGTGGGCTGAAATCCCAGTTCTCATATGTGTACAAGGTAAATTCACCCCCTTTGAGCTTCAGTTTCCTTATGTGTAAAATGGGAAGGATGATAATATTGATAATCCATTAGATTATAAACTCCTGAGGGTAGGGACTTTCTGCTCTGTTTTTCTTTTTTTTCCATATTTATATCTCTCCAGAATTTAGCACAGTGCTTGGCACATGGTAGGCTCTTAACAATGTTTATTGACTGATTAATTTATTGACTAATTGCCTGCCGTCCTCATAAGATTGTGGGAGTTGTCAAATCACATTCTGGATGTTAAGTGCTATGGAATTTTAAAGAACTGGCCCAATGTGAGTAATGATTATTTCTGAGAGCAGAGGAAAAGAGGCGGTGTTTTCAAAACTGAAAAATGCCAATTCAGCATCCATGGATCATGGCGTTTTGCCGCCTTTAGTTACCGGCGATAGTAATAATTGGCTTGGGTTTCTTTCATTTCCCTGAGTGTTAATATACATTTGTTGACAGCAGTGAGTATCGTTCAGGGCCTTACTTTATTAATTCATGGAAGCTTCCGGGTCCTGCCCCATCTAGTTGGAAGTCTTCTCTCCCTCCTCTGATCTCTCATGTCACTTTTTGGACCTATTCTATGAAGCTCCTCACCCCGCCCCACCCCTCACCCAAGGGCTTATCTCAGTGCTTTACACATCCAATTTAATCCAAAAACCATTTATTAAGTAACTATTTATTGAGATTAGACTATTTGTGAGGATGTTATAGGGGGATGTAACAGAAGGGGTTCTTGCTAAATGGGAGGATGAAGACTGCCTCCAATATCCCTTTTGATTTTGAGATTTGGGAGGCAATATGGTACACAGAAGAATAGTAGAGTTGTCAAAGGCTCTCTCTGGGTTCAAATCCTAGCTTTGCTGCTTATGATAACAATAGCTAACTTTTTTATAGTACTTTCAGATTTATCAAAAGCTTTACAAATATCTCATTGGATCATCACAAAAACCATAGGAGGTAGGTGCTATTACTATCATTTTATACATGACAAAGACTGAGGCAGACAGTGGCTAAATCTCTTGCTCCAAGACCACATGACCCGTAAGTGTCTGAGTCAAGATTCCAACTCAGAACCTCTTGACTCCAAATCTAGCCCTGTAGCCTTTGTTCCACCTCTGCTTACTTATCTGTCAGACCTTAACAAGTCTGATCTCTCTGGGCATCATCTACGAAATTAAAGGGGTTGGTCTAGATGCCCAGTAAGGTGCAGCTTCTAAATCTATGTTCCTACATCTGGGCTGCTCCAGGCATTCCCATAGAGAACCTATGTGGCCACAACCCTCTCGTGGAAGGATGAGTCATAGATTCATGACTGAGGGACTGCTGCTCTCTGCTCCCATCAGGCCAGCTTTCAGCTCATCCCTTTTGGGCACATAGTCTCACCCGGCTGTTGTTCTGATGCCAGGTCCTGAGGAAAGCTCCTTATCTGGCCATGTGGTCACTACTGGTCACTGCCAGCGGAGAGTTCCACTAGGCATGAAATTGGAGAGCTTCTCTCTGGTGCCATATTCCACTACATTCCTTGGCTATCAGGCAATCGCTTCATGAAAAGAATAGACACTGACATGCTCTTTTAGTCCAACATCCAGAGAGGTCTCATTTGAACTGAATTCTTCCCTGTAGATTCAGCATGCTTATTCATTGCCCACCTAGCCCCCCACCCATAAACACAATACAATGCAACAAAATTTAACAACTCCCTACTATATGAAGCATTGTGGTAGGTAACAGGAATAATACACACTTTGCAACAGACTTGCATGGCCTTTGCCTTCATGGAATTTACCATCTATTAGAACATAGAGCCTAGCTATGTAGACAAAGTTGTCCAGTGGATACAGTAAAAAGGCAGAAAGAACCAGCTTCAAGTCCCACCTCTGATATTCTCTATGGCACCTTGGATAAATCAAATACCTTCTATGAGCCTCTGTTCATTTATTAAACATAGGTGATGATATCAGTAGAATTTATTTAATAAAATTGTTGTGAGGCTCTGATGAAATAATGTATGTATTTTGTAAACTTTGGAGTGTTATATAAATATTAGTACTATCATACATAAGTGCAATAGAGAGGAGCAAAACAAAGTGTCATATGTTAAATTAATAGAGTGAAAATAGTGATCTGAAGGCATGCATAGTAATTGAGTGATGAAAGTTAAGCAGAGTTAATCAAGAAAGTCTTGCTAACTGAGTGGTAAAGGGTCAAAACATCTAATCATGACCTGATTTATTTTCTGTGTTTCTGGTAGCTTCTCCTGCATTAATTTCCTTTATTAGTTGGAAGGAGGCATATTTTCCATGAATGTGGATTGCTGCCCCTATCTTTCTTTGGGCTTATATAGGCAGAAAAAGCCTGGACTGGGGGCAGCTAGGTGATGTAATGGATAGAGCACTGGCCCTAGAATCAGGAGGACCTGAGTTCAAATCCATCCTCAGACACATGACACTTACTAGCTGTGTGACCCTAAGGAAGTCACTTAATCCCTAGTTGTGTTGCAAAAAAAAAAATAACCTGGATCTGGGGATACGTACAAAGTAGTAACAAAAGGGCACAAAAATCAATAGGCTTCATGGTTTTTGTAGTATAGGACAGTGGAAAGCAACTTGGCCTGAGAATCAGGATTATAGACACACGTCCACCATTAACTAGCTCAATGATCTGGGGTAAGTCACTTTTCTGGGCTTTGGTTTCTTGTCTTCTGTGAAATACAATAGTAAAAGATGAAGAGGAGGAGGAGGAGGAGGAAGAGGAAGAATAGGAAAAGGAGGAGGAATAGGAGGAGGAGAAGGAATAGGAGAAGGAGGAAAAGGAGGAATAGGAGGAAAAGGAGGAAGAGGAATAGGAGGAGGAGGAATAGAAGGAGAAAGAGGAAGAGGAGGAATAGGAGGAAAAGGAGGAGGAGGAATAGGAGGAGGAGGAATAGGAGGAGGAGGAAGAGGAAGAGGAGGAATAGGAGGAAGAGGAAGAGGAGGAAGTGGAGGAGGAAAAGAAGCAAGCAGGTAGCACAGCGGATAGAGTTCTGCGCCTGCCTCAGACACACACTGACTTTGAGACCCTGGCCCAGTCACTTACCCTTGTCTGAGAAAATAACAGCACCTCCCCCCTGGGGTTGTTTGAGGACCAAATGAGCTAATGCTTGTAAAGCACCGAGCCCTGCGCCCGGCCCATGACAGATGTTCCGTAAATGCTCGTTGTTCTCACTACCACGGCACTTTAGAGCCTTTCGCGGTCGCTTCATTCCACGCTGTAAAGCAGTAGTACGCAGCGGCAGCAGCGGCGGCGGTAATACCATTCATTGAGCGCTCTAAGGTCGCAAAGAGCTTTCAAATACGACCTCATCTGACCCTCGCCACAAGCCAGGAGGGAGGCGATATTATTAGATCCATTTTACGGATGAAGAAAACGAAACAGAGAGTGGTGAAGTGACTTACCCAGGGTCACAGAGATAGTAAATATCTGAGGCAAAATTTGAACTCGGGTCTTCTTGACTCTAGATAGGGCACCCTATCCATTAGGCCTCCCACCTGTATAATCTCTAGTATTCCGCAGAGTGAGTGACAAGCTGAAAGACAAAACCTCTCATTGAACGCCGGCCGCTTTTCCTGTGTGATAAGTGATCAGGGATGAGTTGTATATAAGGAGGAAAATAAGGGCTGTCATCCAGGAAATGTGAAAGCAGAAAGGGAGGTGGACGGGTAGTGTAGTAAAAACAAAGAAGAAGAGCTCGAGGGCTGAGTGCTGGTCAAAGACCCAGAGTGAAACTTCGCACACCTTGAGCGTATCTTCGATGGAGGAATGAAGGTGGGCCGTGAATAAAATTCACACGGATTAAAAAGGCCCGGGTAAGTTGCAATTTGTGGCATTGGAGGGAATAGCCGCATTGATGCTAGACTGGAAACACTCAAGCAGAAATATATTAATATATTCTTATAAAAACAGCTTTATCCCATTAAATCTCTCTAGGGCACCATTGGTCTGTGGTGCAGTTAGTTCTATATTTAGGACAAGAGTTAACACTCATAAAATGTTGATTAAAAGCTTCACTCGATATGCATATCAGCTGGCATAGATCTTTTTGATAATGAGGCATCTATTTTTTTTTTTAACATACCTAACGCTAATGGACAGTTCTGTGATCTAACTGAATTAAGATACAAGATAGACTATGGAATCTCATGCATTTAAAACAAAGTTTCTTATGGAAAATGTCACATAGAACTATCAAACGCTAGAACCAGAAGCATCTTTAGGAAGCATCTCTAAGCCATCCTCATGGCCCATGCATGAATCTCACCTTCGATATCCCTTCCAACTAGTCTTTTCTGCCTTGAAAACCTCCAGATATGAGGAATACACCACTTTACAAGGATGCATGTTCTCCTTTTGGACAGTACTTATTGCAAGGAATCTTAATAAGAGAAATAAGAAGTGGCATTTATTTAGTGCTTTAAATCTGACAAAGTGCTTTAAATTGTGAACTTCACAATGATCCTTTGAGGCAGGTATTTCAGGCATTAGTAGCCCCACTTTTGTAAGTGAAAAACTAAGGTACAAAAAAGTTAAGTGACTTGCCCAGGGTCATTCAAGATTGAAGCAGCGGAGGTGGCAATCTGAGTCCATCTCTTGACTTCAGTCATCTTCAATATGTTGGATATTTCTGCTTTCATGACAGGTTGGACTGGATGGCCTCTAGGGTCCCTTTCTGCTCTCAGATTTAGAAATTCTAGCTTCTTATGTCTTTGTCCCTACAGGGTTTAAACATACTTTTTAAAAGATAAAAATTCAGGCTCATGGGATCATAGATTTAGAGCTGGTAGGGGCCATAGGGATCATCTAATCCAACCACTGCATTTTAGAGAAGTGGCCCCTGCATTTCAGTGCTCTTTGATAGCGAATAATGAAAGGTACCTATCTCTGATTACTTTAACGTAGAATGCCCCCTCTTGGATTCAGGGAAGGAAAGTCTGAGACGCAGCATAATACAGCAAAAAGAGTGCTGGGCTTGGAATCAGGAGAGACTTTGACTGACACTTTGCATTGTATGATAGTGGGCGAATCGCTCAACCACTTGGACCCTCAGCTTCATCTACAGTATGGGAATAATCATAGTACTATAATACCTACCTCACAAGGTTATCATTAAGATCAAATATATGTAAAATGCTGGGCAAACCTTCAAGCATAATATAATTATCATCCATTATTATTGTATTACTGAGACTCAAGAATGGGAGGAGAAATTCGGGAACGAATAAAAGTAGCTTGCTGTCATCAAAATTACGAGTTTTGTTAAATGAAAAGTCAATGTTGGACATTGGGGGGTTGGGAGGGAAAAATGGATTCTGATGTACTCGAAGGGGATTAGGTGGCAGATTAGGAAATTAATTATATGTCATGAGGGAAGAAAGACAAAGTAAAAAAGAAAAGAGGGGGAAAATGCTACATAAATACAGCAGAATATCTGAGAAGTAGAAGGAACCATGATAGGATTTAAAATTGTAAGGGATAACAACATAATCAAAAGTAAAAGCAACAAAGGGTATTAAAAGAAAGGATTTAGATTTAAATTAAGACTAAATAATATAATCCTAAAGAAAGTGTGGATCAAATACCAAATCATAGAAACGTTAAATATTTTTATTAAATAAACAATGAGATAGCATAACAGAACTTTTTGGATTCAACTAAAACAGACTTTAAAGGAAAACTGATATCTCTAATTTATTTTTTTGAAAGACAGAATCAATAGATCAAAGAATTGTACGTACAACTAAAGAAAAATAGGAAATCCATAAATAAAAAACATCTAAACACATAAATAGAAATTATAAAAAGAGATAAAATGGAACTCTCCCAGAATCACTGATAATAAAACTAGAAGATTATTTAAACAAATAGCAAAAAAGATCTCATTTGATCACAATAAAAAGGAAAATCAAAACATCAAAATTAAAGACAAATAAAGAGAATTCACAATAGACAATGAGTAAGTAATTGTCTTTACAGCAATAAACTAGAACACTATCTTATACCATTCTACAATAAACTCAAAATGTATATGTGGTCAGTAAGCATAAAAGATCACACCATAAAACCAAATAAAGTCCTTTTACAGCTGTGACTAAAGGGAGGATTCTTAAACAAACAAGGTATCAAGGTGGTCAAAAAGACAATTTTAATTGCCTGAAACTGAAAAATTTTGCATAAATGAAATAAATGCAGCTAGAATAAGAAGAAAAAGGATTATTTGGGGGAAAGGGATCTTTCCTTATAAAATATCTCTGATAGAGGCATGATATCCAAGATATAAGGGGAGTTAAGACACATATGTAAGATGAGGAGTCATTACCCAATAATAAAGTGGCTAATGGACATGCACAAACTATCCTCAAAAGAATTTGCACACTATAAACATCGATATAAAACTTTGTTCCAAATTAATATTAATAAGAGAAATGCAAACCAAAATAATTCTGAGGTTTCATTTCGCACCCAATAAGTGGGTAAAGATGACAAAAGACGAAAAGAGTCTATGATGTGGGAGGGAATATGGAGAAACATGCACACTAATACCCTATTAATGGAACTATGAATTGATCCAAACATTCTGGAAATGGAGTTTGACATCATGTCTTGAAAATGTCCCATACCTATTGTCCCAGAGATTCCAGACATATAGATCAAGGAGATTAAAAAAAAAAGTTCCCATATGCATCAACATACTTTAATAATTTGATAATAACAAAGAACTGAAAACAGTAAGTACACATTAACTGATTTATATGTAAAAAAAAACTTTAGTTCATATGTTTATGCACTAAGAAACAGTGATATTTACTGAGGTTATTCTTAAACAAGCATTTATTGAGTACCCACCATGTACCAGATACTATGCTAAGCACTTCACAAATATTATCCCATTTTCATGGTCACAACAACCTTGGGAGGTAGATGTTATTACTATATTTTTAGAGATGAGGACACTGAGGCAGGTGGAGGTTAAGTGACTAGCCCAGAGTCACACAACTACCTTAGGCAAGATTTGAACTTAGATCTTCCTGAATCAAATTAAAGGCCCTGTCTACTGTGCCCTTCTGGGAGGCTGTGATTTCAAGCCTCAGAAAAGAGCAAGAACCATAAATTCCAAGAGAAATTATTTCAAGGAAGTGCCATAGACTGAAAATGCCATATAAATACATCAGAAAAATGCTATATAAAATGCTATATTTGAAGTCGTAAGGGATAACAACATAATCAAAAGTAAAAGCAAGAAGGGGTATTAAAAGAAAGGATTCAGATTTGAATTGAGCCTAAATAACATAATCCTAAGGAAAGTGTGGATCAAATACCAAACCATAGAAATGTTAAATATTTTATTAAATAAAAAATGAGACAGCATAACAGATGTGTAGGTCATCTCAAGGTCCAAAGGATCCATGCCATGCTATCTTCTCAACTGGCATTCTCTCCTGGTGCATTATTATGGCATGGAGTTGACCTTGTGTTCTTGAGTCCAGGCTAACAGAGGACATGTTCTTGCAGCCTTTACAAAACTAGAAAGACTGAACTTAAAGTACCATTGTTTGCTGAATATCTGCCACCAGAGGACCAGCTTAAGTCAGGTAAAGCTCATCGACTAAGCATTTACTACCAGGTGAGGGATTTGACTGGCCAACATCTATTTATTAAGGGATAGAGGGTTTTTGACCCTTTTGATGGCTGGACTGGGTCCCCACATTGACAAAATAATGAATCAGGATTATGGAATAGTTGCAGCACAAAGGAGAGATTGCTGAAAACAGAAACATCCTTAATAGAAGAATCTAAGACAAATGAGGTTCAGGCTGAGAAGACACTTGCAATAAAGAGGTTGGCATGCTGCGGTTATCATCATTCATCAAGCACCAATAATTTCTTGGGCAGAGAAGTAGAGAAGAGGGAGAGGGGAAAAGAGGGAGGGGGAGAGAAAAAAGAAGGAGAAAAGAGAGACAGAGGGAAGATAAGGAGAGAGATACAGAGGAGGGATAGAGAGAGGAGAAGAAAGAGAAGGAATGGAAAAGGGAAAGAGATAATGAGAGAGGAGGAAAAGAGTGAAATGGGAGGAGAGAGATGAAAAAAAGGAGGGAGTGATAATATGAGAGGGCAGAAAAAGGAGGACACAGCAAAGGAGAAAGATAAAGAGAGGGGAAGAAAGAAAGAGGAAGAGAGATTAAAAAAGAATAAAAAAGGGAGGGGAAGAGAGGAGGAAAGAGGAAAGACAGACAGAGACAGAGATGCAGAGACAGAAAGAGAAAGAGAATATGAATGACAATTGGACATGAGAACTACACCAATGGACAATGTTAAATTGGTGTCTTTCTTTAGGGAAAGAGACCTTTCATTTAAAAGTACATATCACTCCCTGTCGATAAAACTGATAAGTTTATACAGCCAAGTCATCACCCTGTCTTGCTTGCAGTAAAGAGCTCTGTTATTGTGATTCAGAGCTACAGTGTTCTACCTCTCTATTACATTACCCTCCCCATCCCCTCTCTCCATAATCATGCTGCCCATCCACCTTATAACACTGCAAATTCTTGGCTCCCAGGCATCTTCTATTATGAGCACATTCTATTCATTTATTTAAACCTTGGCTTGCCAGGAGAGTCTCATGAGATAAACCATCTTATATTCATAAGGGTCCAGGTATAGCAGGAAATGCAATCATTCTAAATATCAGTGCCATCAAGCCAACGCTTTCAAGCACAGCTAAGAGCATTTCCTCAAACATAAGAAATCGGAAAATCTACAATGGGAACATAATGTTAATATCTCTGTTAAAATAATACCCCGTATTTCTTAAAAATAAATATATCAAACTGCCATTCCCAGAACCACCAGTCAACTGTCTTTATTCATTAAGAGTTGGGGAGAGGGGAACAACCTTGGTGCAGGAAAGTAGGACTTTTTGCTCAACACAGGGATAATCTGGGAAGGGGCAATAGTAAGTATGGACCAAAATTATGAAGTCTCATGATTATGACCGCGTAGTAGAAAGAACACTATATACAAAGCCAGAAAACTCAGTCCTAATATAGGCACCTGCTGCTTATTAGCTTTGTGAATTTAAACTCTCCTGCTTCCATCCACTGGAGAAGTGGATAGAGCTACAGGTCTGGAGTCAGGAAGACATGACTTAAAATCTGGCCTCAGAAACTTGCTAACAGTGTGACCTTGGGAAAGTCATTTTATTTCTGTTTGCCTCAGTTTTCTCAACTGTAAAATGGGATAGGGATAATAATAGCACCTACTTCCCAGGGTTGTTGGAAGGATCAAATGAAAAAATGTTTGTAAAACACTCATCACGGTACCTGGAACATAGTAAGCACTATATAAATGCTAGCTATGCTTACTAATCTACCAAAGATAGAAATTACTAGATGACCATAATGTTTTAATATTCTATGACTCTAAGTTTCCTTCCAACTCTGATATTCTGTATCCTTTGATTCTAAGGTCTTTTCCAGTTTTAATAGTCTTATATTCAGTGATTCTAAGCGCTTTTTTGGCTCTGACCATCTGTGGTTCTATATTATCATTTAAAGAAAGTTTGTCACCATGGAGAAAGAGAATTCATTCCTGACTTTGAATGTCCTGATCTTGTCAGATCTCTGTCCCTCCCATCATTATTCAAAATGTGGTAGTATCAGAGTGGAGGAGATTAAAGTTATCTAATTCCTTTACTTTAAAAAATCAAGGAGGTATGTCTTTAATGGAATGCATATTTATGGTTGAATGGGTCTTTTAGTTAAAAACATTTATAAACCTTTTTGGAGTGTAATTCACTAAATAGATCATGCTCTCTCTAAAGCACCCATCATTGGCTATCAAGTGTAATGAAATACTATGGATAAAGTACTTTGTAAAGTGTTATATGTATTTGTTATCATTGTTTCGTTATGTAAATAATAATTTTCACTTGCTTATTAAATGACATACTCTTAGCAGTGCCTTTAAAAGTGCTTGAATCTTCAGTGAAAAAAGTGAGTTGAGATAGAGACAATACAATTATCAAACAATGAGAGTAGATGACATTTACCTACTGCATTGCAGTTTACAAAGTATTTTATAGATATTATCTCATTTGATCTTTACATCAGGTCTGTGAGTTGAAGGCACTGTTGTAACTTTTGCATTCTAGCGCAAACATTATCTCCATGTTGTGGATGAGGAATCCACGATTCTAACTAAAGCCCTCTTACTTCCAGACTAGTGGCTGGCCTCATCACACAGATGGCAAGTGACAGAGCTGAGATCTGAACCCTGATCATAAGAAAATATGCTATTTTATCTAAGTGAATTTGCCTCGACAGCTGTTTGCTCCCTAAAGTGTCCAAATCCTTTCTTAAATTTTTAACCATTTCATATTGATTTTTTCTTAAAAAATATTATACAATGACTATAATTGAATACTATTGCACCATGAGAAATTATGGCTGTAAGGAAATCAAAGAAACATTGGTCAGACTTTTATAGACTGAAGAGATAAAGTAGAATGAAAAGAATCAGGAGAACAGGATTCGCAAGGACTACTGTAATGTAAATGGATACTGAAATTTTCAAAATTCAAATGTCAAATACTTGCACTGATGAATCTGGGACTCAGAAGAGTTGAGAAAGAGATCGGTGTGTATGTAGTGGGTCTGTGATGCAGAAAGTCTCATGGTACTATTAGACATTGTATCCATGTTGACTGGTTCTGTTTGATTGTTTTTCTTTATAATTATCAAGCAATCAGCAAGCATATATTAATTGCTTACTGTATGCCAAGCACTGTGTTAATCACTGAGGTTTCAAAGAAAGGCAAAAATGATCTTGGCCCTCTACAAGTTCACATTCTAAAGTGGAACACAGCATACATGCTAAAGTATGTTACAAGAAATATACAAACGAGTTCAAAGGCAATCTCAGAAGGGGACATTAGAAACTAGGGGAATCCAAAAGGGTCTACAGAAGGTAACATTTGGATGGGGTCCTGAAAGAAACCAAAGCATGGGTGAAGAGATAGGATTCTAGTGAGTTTAGCCACTAATAGGAATATAGAACAATAGCTATTGGGGATAATAGGATCAAATGAGGGTTTTTTTGTTTGTTTTTTTAAGGATAGGAGAGATATTAACATGATTATAGACAGCAGGAAAAGAGTCAGTAGATAAGGAAAGATTGGAGATCAGAGACAGAACAGAGAGAGAGAGAGACAGAGACAGAGAGAGAGACAGAGAGAGACAGAGACAGAGACAGAGAGAGAGAACGAGCAGTCTGTTTGAAAATATGGGAGGGATAGAGGATGAAATCAAAGGTACATGTAGGTGGGTTAGACCTGACAAAGCGAAAGGGGACCTCTTCACCCAAGTCAAGAAGTAAAGGAGGGAGTGAAGAAAGACATCTCAGTGAAATGAGGTGAGAAAGGGGAAAACTCATTTGGTGATTGTTTTAGAAGTGTGATAATATGTGGAAATGACTGCAATTTTTAAAAAGGCATCAATAACATTTGTTTTTAAAAATCAAATGCACCATACACTTCTCTGTCTTCATAAAAGTTTCTGAGCAAAATTAGCCATTCTTTGATGACTTATAATCACACTTATTAGAGGTATCATGGTTTAGGAGAGAAAAGCATTGAATTTATATTTAGGAGACATAAGATGGAGTCTTGACTCTGACACTTACTGGTTACATGGAAGGAACATGATTTGGAGTCAGCATACTTGGTTTGATCCCAGTTCTGCCATTTCCCATCTGCGGGACCTTCAGCAAATCATTCAACTTCTCTGGTTCTGTGTTTCTTCATCCATAAAATGGCGAATTGGTCTCAATTACCTCTAAAGTCTCTTTAGGCTTTAAAGCTATAATCCTGTGAAACCATGACCAGGTGTTTATTGATTATAATTATGTGGTTTGGGATTTTTATTTGTTCTTAATATGATTATGTTCATTGTTTTCCTAATGCAGATTCGAGCCTTGCATCTTTAATACGTATCCTAATTGACCACAGTGAACTATTTTTTGGACAAGTTGCTATAGTTTTTTGGGCCAGAAATGTTTGAATCTATATTCATAAGTATATTGGTCTATAGTCTTTGTTTTTGCCTTCCCTGGTTTAGGCATTGAAAGAATTTGTCTCATAAAAGGAGTTTGATAGAATTTTCTTTTTCAAATCTTGAGGATGATTTGTGTTAGGAATTTTATTTGTCCTTTAAAAGTTTGATATAACTCTTCTTTAAATATAGTTGGACTAGTTTTCTCCTGTTTTAATTTATTTTACAGCTAGTTCAATTTCCTTTTCTTAAATTGAATCATTTAAGATTCTGCTAATCTGAGTATTTGTATTTATGTAAGTGATACTTTTCCCCTTGAATTCTAACTTTTTCTGGCATACAAGTATGTATAAATGGTTTGGGTATTTCTTTTCATTTCTTCTGGGTTTTTTTTGGTAATTTCACCTTATTAATTCCTTATTTTATTTGATTTTCCGTTTTATTCTTTTTAATCAAGTTAGCAAAAGGATTGTCAATATTTTAGTCTTTTCAAAGGACCAACTTTTAATTTCATCTATTTTATAATCTTTTCCTTAATTTTTGTAGCTCTACTTGAATTTTTAAAATTTGTTATTTTGTGATTATTTTGGATTAGGTTTTTTGTTATATAATGTTTAAAAATTGCATGCTCAATTCATTGATCTCTTTTATTAATGTATGTGCTAGGGCAAAAGTACTTAAACACAAGAAAGTTTTATACTATTAAAAATCATTGAGGACCCCCCTCCTTTAGATTTTTTTTTATTTATGTGGATTATATCTATGGATATTTATCATATTGGAAATGGAAAGACAGTATTATTATGAAAATCATTTTGACTTCATGGACTCTTTGAAAGAAGCTTAAAGATTCCAAGGAATCCTTGGACAACATTTTTGAACAACTGTTCTAGGGTGATCATGTTTACTTTTAGGATGGGTTTGGTTTCAACCCAGAAATTTTTGGTAGAGTGTCTATGGAGTATCATTGTCTTTCACATAGTTATTTTTTCTGTGACATGATATTTGATTCATATTATTCTCTTTGTTCAGGATGTCAATAAGTGTCCCTTTAAGTCTGTGTCTTTTGTTTGTGCTCCCTAAATTAATCAATATTTAATTGCGTTACTGTCTGTAAAACATGTATCTAACACTTCTATGTTTTACATTTAATTATAATTTTTCTGTGTCCTAATACATGGTTTATTTTTTAGTTATCAGAAATATTAATGTTTTTCCAAAAATGCCATAAGTGTTTCAGTTCTCTGTTATCCAACAATTTCTTCATTTTTATAGTTTCCTTTTTTATATTTCTGTTAGAATTGTCCAGCTCTGTGAGAGGAACATTAAAGTTTCCTATGATTATTGTACTGTTATCTGTATCTTTTTATAATATATATAACTTTTATTTTATGAATTTAGATGTTATGTCATTTGGTTTATATCTTTTATTGAGTATTGATATGGCTTCTCTTTCTTTAATAATAATATAATTTTATCCTTTATCTCTATTGATATGAATATTTAGTTTTACTTTGTCTAATAGCATAATTGCAATGCCTATTTTGAAGAGATTCCCTTGATGAATGGTAAATATTGTTGCGGTTTCTCAATTTGAGTCTTTGTGCATCTTTAATTTTAGATGCATTTCTTATATGCAGAAAATCGAAGGACTTTTAAAAATTCATTCTACAACTTTTTAAAATTGGATTATTCAGTTCATAATTTTTGTAATTGTAAATGTTGGATGAAATTATGAATGAATGCTTCCTACCATTTATTCTTTATATTCTTTGAAACATTTTTTTAATCCTTTGCTTTTGAATTAGTTCTTGGACTCTGGAATTAATTTTGCTTAAACTGCCTTGTTGATATTCTATTCCCTCAGGCTTTCTCCTCTCCTCTTCTCTCCCCAAAGTTTAATTTTACTTAAATTATTTATTATCTTTTTTCTCTTATGTAATTAATTACCTGTTTCATTCTCTTTTTTGTCCTTTCTTTTCTCCTTTCTTAAGTCATTAGTCCAAAATCTCTCTCTCTTCTTACCAGCTTCTTATATTGTTACTTTTGTTTTACTGAATCTCTTTCCATTTTTCTTTTTCTTTCTTATACATTTCTTTTTTAATTAATTAATTTATTTTTAGATTTCAACATTCACTTCCACAAGATTTTAAATTCTGAATTTTCTCTCCATCTCTCCCCTCCCCCTACCCCAAGACAGAGTGCATTCTGACTGTCCCTTCCTCCAATCTGCCCTCCCTTCTATCACACACACCCCTTCTATTCTCCCCTTCCCTTTTATTTTCCTGTAGGACAAGATAGATTTCTATACCCGTTGCCTGTATATCTTATTTCCCAGTTGCATATGAAAACAATTTTCAACAATCATTTTAAAACTTTGAGTTCCACATTCTCTCCCTTCCTCCCTCCCCACCCATCCTCATCGATAAGGCAAGCAATTCAATATAGGTTATACTTGTGTAGTCATGCAAAACACTTCCATAACAGTCATGTTGCGAAAGACTATATTTCTTTCTATCCTGTCCTGCCCTCCATTTATTCTATTCTCTCCTTTGACCTGGCCCTCATCAAAAGTGTTTGCTTTTGATTACCCCTTCCCCCAATCTGCCATCCCTTCTATTATTGCCCACTCTCTTACCCCCTTCCCCCTGCTTCCCTGTAGGGCAAGATAGATTTCCATACCCAATTGAGCATGTTGTTATTCCCTCCTTAAGCCAAATCCGATGAGAGTGAGCTTCACTTATTCCCTCTTACCACCCCACTCTTCCCCTACATTGTAAAAGCTCTTTTTTGTCTCTTTCATGTGAGATGATTTACTACATTCTGGCTCTCCCTTTCTCTTTCTACCAGGACATTCCTCTCAACACGTGATTTTATTTATTAGATATCCCTTAAAATTCAGCTCACCCTGTGCCCTCTGTTATATATATATATGTATATATATGTATATATGTATGTATATATGTATATATGTGTGTATGTGTGTATTCCCTCCAACTACCCTAATACTAAGAAAGGTCTCATGAATTACAAATATCATCTTTCCATGTAGGAATGCAAACAGTTCAATTTTAATGAGTCCCTTATGCTTTCTTTCTTGTTTACCTTTGCATGCTTCTCTTGATTCTTGTACTTGAAAGTCAAATTGGATATTCAGCTCTGATCTTTTCATCAAGAATGCTTGGAAGGCCTCTATTTCATTGAAATTCCTTTTTTCCCCTGAAGTATTATACTCAGTTTTGCTGGGTAGGTGATTCTTGGCTTTAATCCTACCTCCTTTGACCTCCAGAATATCATATTCCAAGCCCTCTGATCCCTTGGTGTAGAAGCTGCTAAATCTTGTATTATCCTGATTATGTTTCCATAAGGCTTGAATTGTTTCTCTCTTGCTGCTTGCAATATTTTCTCCTTGACCTGGGAACTCTGGAATTTGCCTACAATATTCCTAGGAGTTTTCATTTGGGGATATCTTTCAGGACGTAGCCTTTTCCATTTCTATTTTACATTCTGGTTCTAGAATATCAGGGCAGTTTTCCTTGACAATTTCTTGAAAGATGTTGTATAGGCTCTTTTTTGGATCATGGCTTTCAGGTAGTCCAATAATTTTTAAATTATCTCTCTCGGATCTATTTTCCAAGTCAGTTGTTTTTCCAAAGAGATATTTCACATTGTCGTCTATTTTTTCATTCATTTGGTTTTGTTTTATAATTTCTTGATTTCTCATAAAGTCATTAGCTTCCATTTGCTCCATTCTGATTTTTAAGGAATGATTTTCTTCAGTGAGCTTTTGGACCTTCTTTTCCATTTGGTCAATTCTGCTTTTCAAGGCATTCTTCTCCTCATTGGCTTTTTGAACCTCTTTTGCCATTTGAGCTGGTCTATTTTTAAAAGTGTTATTTTCTTCAGTATTTTGGGGGCGGTCTCCTTTAGCAAGCTGTTGACTCATTTTTCATGATTTACTTGCATCACTCTCACTTCTCTTCCCAACTTTTCCTCTACTTCTCTAACTTGCTTTTCCAAATCCTTTTTGAGCTCTTCCATGGCCTGAGACCAGTTCATGTTTTTCTTGGAGGCTTTGGATGTAGGACCTTTGACTTTGTTGACTTCTTCTGGCTGTATGTTTTGATCTTCCTTGTCACCAAGGAAGTAAGTACTTTGTCACCAAGAAAGTAGGATTCTATAATCTGATGTTTTTCTACTGCTTGTACATTTTCCCAGCCAATTATTTGACTTTTGAGCTCTTTGTTAAGTGGAGGGTGTACTGCCCCAAGCTTCAGGGGTTTTGTGCAGCTGTTTTCAGAGATAATTCTAGGGACCTATAAATCTTCAGTTCTTCTAAGATAGTATGATCAAAGGAGAGGTGTTGACTCCTCTCCAGGCCTGTACTCTGGTCTATGAGCAGCCACAAGCACTCTTTTCTGCCTTAGAACTGTGAGGAGGATTCCCTCTCCACTGCCGCCACAAGTTCTGCTATGCTAGCACTCCTCCTAACCCCAGGACCACCACCTAAGACTGAGAACCATATCCAATCACAGGCAAAGCAAGGGAATCCCGTCTCATGGCCAGCAAAGAGATCCCTGCAATCCTCCTCTGATCAGCCACACAATTCCTCCACCACCTGTAGGCTGGAGGGTCCAGAAGCAGCCACTGCTGCAGCAGTGGCTACCACCACCCTGGGACTGGGGCTGGGACTGGGGCCGGACCACCCAGGTAAGAGACCTTTCCTACTGACCTTTGAAATTACCTTTGGCAGTTATAGGTTGAGAAGTGTGTAAACTGCCGCAGCTGCCAATGATTCAGTTCCAGAAGGCCTGCTCCTAAGGCCACCTGTGCCAGCACAGCCCACAATGGACTGCATTCCTCTCCCAGTCTGGTGCAATAGGCCTTTCCTGTACACCTTCCAGATTATTTTGGGCTGGAAATTTGTTTTGGTCTGTCATTTTGTGGCTTCTGCTGCTCTAGAATTCGTTTTCAGTCATCTATTCTAACCAAATTCTATTTTATTGCCTTTGTACAACTTGCTCCATCACCCTTTTATGCTGATAATGCCTTGGTTTTAGAAGAAGCAGCTCATGAAGGAAGCAATGTTTGACAGAAGCAATGCTGCATGTTAGAAATATTCATGTCTCTGCCATCATCATGACCAGTTATAATCCTCAAGATTATCTCATCCTACTTCTCACTTATGTCTCTCTCACCCTTATGAGGGCCAGATGCCCCTGGGAATTCACATATCCTATGTTCTGGGTCAGGATCCTGCCCATGTAGGCACAATGCACTCAGAGAAGGTGACTTCCTGATGCAAAAACTTCTCAGATTAAACCCATTATGAGGTACCCATCTGCCATCATATGCATATACCTCATCCTGTATGGGATTGCTGCTCTTCAGAGGAAAGTTCCTGCTTTTGCAGTGAAATCTCTCCTTCCAGTTATCCAGGCTCAATATTTCTCTTCTGTTCACTATTCCATTTTCCTGAAAACCAACCCTTTTGACTAGTCTATATACATTACAACCCTTTCACTCTTCACCCAAGAACTTTGTAGGGGTATATCATTAATTCTCTTCTGTTCTTCCCATCTCACCTTGCTCATTTTTGCAATCATCCACTCTGTAATTGCATCCCACAAAATAAATTGATTCCACTGTAAGGAGTGAGGATATTTAGTTCATGGTGCTTCAATCCTTCTACTTTCACTTATCCTGTTTCTCTGAGTTCTACTTATATCTTTATTGCTTTGTGTCCTTTTGTCCATTAATTTATATCTCTTTGTTCTTTCCTTTAATCTAATGGGACTACTCACTAGCACAAAGGGAGACTAGCCAGAAAGTGAGTGATGGGGAATAAAAAATTTTGAGAGAAAAAGACTCGATAAAAGCCTTAACTATGAACATACAAATCAATAGAGAGGATCTTAAAATAAGAAGGAATGTTGAGTAGTAAATCCTCAAAGAAAATACCAAGCTCTCTTTAAATATTATAAAACGAAGGAAAGTAATCTAATATTGGATAAAATACAGAATATAGTGAATGCTAAAGAGAGAATGAAATATCAACAAAAAATTACAGAATGGTACAGAAGAGAAATAAAATCTATTTTTAGAAAATTAGGAATAAAAATATATGTGAAACTTAAAATTCTCAACGCTAGTGAATTTATCTGGGCTAAGAATCTGCCATAATATCCTCATGGTGGGGACATAGGTATTAGGTACCTCGCTCTCTGATGTGAATACCTTTAAGAGTATGAAGAGGGGAGGACTAGAACAAGAATAATCTATCCAGCAAATCTAAGTATAGCCCTTCAAGGGGAAAAAATGGGTATTTAATGAAATAGAGGACTTGCAAGTTTTCCTGATAAAAGACCAGAGCTGAATAAAAAAAAACCTGATATTCAAATATGTCTCAAGAAAAGCATAAAAAGGTAAACATGAAAGAGGAATCATAAGGGACCCAGTAAGGTAAAACTGTTTACATTCCTATGTGGGAAGATGATATATGTAACTCCTAAGAACTGTATCATTTATTAGTTAGAAGGCAACCACATAGACAGAGGGCACAGGAGTGAGTCATTTCTTTTGGGATGATCTCCAAAAATAAAATGAAAGAATGAGAAAGAAACATGCAGTAGAAAAAAGGGAAGGGAGAGGTAAAATGAAGCATGCAAGAAAAACCTTCTATATACGGGTGGCGGGGAATGAGAGAGGAAGTGGCATACAATTGATTCAAAGAAGGAAGAATATGTTTACATACTCAATTGGGCATAGAAATCTATCTTATTCAACATGGAAATAGGAGAGGACAGGAACAAGAGAAAGGGGGTGGGGTGGGAGAGATGAGAAAAGGGAGAGAAGATTAAAAGAGGCAATGGTCAGGAATAAAATGAACTTTTGAGGAGAAACAGGATAAAAAAAGAGAGAGAAGGATAAATAGAAGGAAAAAAAGATGGAAGGAATAGAGTTAGTAAGTGTAACAACAATGTTACTTGCAACTGCTGTGGGGGTATAAGACTAATAACACTAACACACAGGAGGACTGCTGGCACAGGTTCTTTGATCTCCTTTGCTAAAGGAAAGCAACTTAAAAGAGGTCAAGAATTTTACTTTAATCAAACGTGTGTGTGTGTGTGTGTGTGTGTGTGTGTGTGTGTGTGTGTGTATAATTCACAGATCAGGGGAAAAGTCAGCACCCTGAACTTCAGAGAAAATATAAACAGAAATTACAAACAGAAATTATATAAACAAATCAAATACAAATAGCAAAGACCAACACACAGGACTTTTAACTGTCTGACCAAAAGCAATACATACATAGTTACCAGAGAGAGAAGCACCAACATCTGGGTTTTCAAAGCCAGGGGGCTCCTTAAAGGCTACCCAGAGTTTCATCTGGCTAAGTGACATGAATAATCTTCCCATGAGTGAGCCCCAAAGCAAAATGCTAACGTCAGAGTATATACACATTTCTTCAGGGTCAGAGGGCATCATAACCCTCGTGATCCAGGCTCATGTGACTCAAACTCATGCGATTTGGCTTCCATGTGACTTAAGCAGATCACATGGGCCTATTAATGGATTCGAAAGATCTTCCCATTAAGCAAAAATACATTAACAATACCGTAAGTTTAACTGGGAATGTGAATAAGATGAGCTCACCCATAAAATGGAGGTAGATGGCAGAATGGATTAGGAACTAGAATCCAAAAATGTGTTTTTAAAAGAGACAAATTTGAAACAGAAAGACACACAAAGAGAATTAAAATAAGGAGCTGGAATAGAATCTATTATGATTCATGTAAAGTAAAAAAGGTATGTGTACCTATCATGACCTCAGACAAAGGAAAAGAAAAAATAGATCTAAAAAAGATAATCAGGAAAACTACATTTTGCTCAAATGTATCACTGACAATGAAATAATATCAAAAAAAATTTTACAGCAAGTTTCTCTGATAAAAGCTTCGTTTCTTAAGTATATAGGGAACTGAGGCAAATTTATAAAAATAAGAGCCATCCCCAATTGATAAATGGTCAAGAGATATGAACAGGCAGTTTTCAGATGAATAAGTCAAAAATATCTATAGTCATATAAAAAATGCTCTAAATCATTATTGATCAGAGAAAGGCAAATTAAAACCTCTCTGAGGTACCACCTTACACCTATCAGAAATGACAAATTCTAGAGAAGGTGAGGAGGAATAGATAGTATAATAAGCTGCTAGCAGATTTGTGAACTTTTCCAACCATTCTGGAGAACAATTTGGGAACATGCTCAAAGGGCTATAAAACTGCATACCCTTTGACTCAATTATACCACTACTAGGTCCATACCCCACAAGACATCAGGGAGAAAGGAAAAGAACCCATATGAACAAAAATATTTGTAATGACTTTTCTGTGGTGGCAAAGAATTGGCAGTTGAGGGAATACACATTAACTGGGGAATAGCCAAACAAGTTGTGGCCTATGATTATGATGGAGCACTATTGTACTAGAAGAAATGACAAGTGGGATGGTTTCAGAAAAATATGAGAGGACCTGTATGAACTGATGCAACTTGAAGTGAGTAGAACTAGGAAATCATTTTCCACAATAACAGCAATATTGTAATAATAATCAACTGTGAAAGACTTAGGAAGTCTGATTAATACAATGATCCAAGGAAATTCCAAAGGACTCATGATGAAAAATGATATTCACCTCTAGAGAGAGAATTGATGAACTCTGGGTGCAAATTGAAATATAATTTTCTCACTTTGTTTTACTAACTTTTGGTGATATGGCTAGTATGAAAATATGTTTTGCATTATTTCACACATAAAGTTGCTATCATATTGCTTGCCTTCTTAGTGGGTTGCATAGGGTTGGGAGGGAGGGAAGGAATTTGAAACAAAAAAAAATTTAAGGAGTGCTTAAAAATAAATAAATAATAATTTTAATGTTGGTTTTCTAGAGTAAACTTGTCCCTGTGTACTTCCCATATGTTGCTGCAGTCTATTTTGTGAGATGGGTGGGGTTAGGAACTTTAATCGTATGCATTCTTTTTATCAATTATATGTAACTTTATTATTTTAATATATAAATCAAAAATGGAAAAAGTTGTGCATGATTCATATTCCAACCGAATGGAAAGATTCTTTTGCTTTATAATACAGTGCCATCCTGTGAATTTCACTCTCATTCAGGATTAGATGAAATTTAGTCTCAAGGTGCTTAGAAAGAGCAACAGCTTTCTTGATTAAGTGATAAATGTCCTCAAGAAAATCAAAGGCAAGTCTTGGATTTCAGGATTCTCAAATTTTTGTTGCTAGTCACAATGTATACTTACCCCATATCACAGGAATCCTTCAAGATCTCACCAATATGGGAGGACTTTCTTGGCCAGGTTGTAGATCTGTTCCTTCATGTCTGATGTGAGCTTCAGTAATGGAGGAGGGGAGGAACTGTGAGGGTAGGGCAGAGAAGATTAAGATAAGTCAGTATTCAGAACAGTGATACCACCCAAAAGGATAACAGGCCTGTAACAACAATGTTGCTAGCAGCTGCTGTGGGGGTGAAAGACCAACAACAAAAGCACACAGAAGGACTGCTAGCACAAGTTCTTTGATCTGCTTTTCTAAGGCAAGAAATTTTCAGGGGTTAACAATCTTACATTAATTAAACATACATATGCCATTCACTTAACTCAGGGGGAAAAGCCAGCACCCTGAACTTCAGAGAGAATACAAACAGAAATTGCAAGCAGAAATTATATAAACAGAGCAAACACACACAGAAATCAACAGACATGCCTCTAGCTGTTTGACCAGGGAATTACATAGTTACCAGAGAGAGAGGCACCAATATTTGGGTTTTCAAAGCCAGGGTGGTGGGGGGGGGCTCCAATGGCCACCCAAAGTCTCATCTGGTCAAATCACCAACACCCTTCCAATGAGTGTGCCCCCAAAGGCAAAACACTAACCTCTGAGTATGTATACACTTCTTCAGGGTCAAAGGGTGTCACAACCACATGAGTCAATCCCATTTGAACTAGGCATTCCTTTGACATAAGCAGGTCATCAAAGACTCCTGATTCAATCAAAGATTCCTTAGTGCTGAGAAGTACTCCAAAACAAAGACAACAAAATGTCCAATTTTACCTGCCCTATTCAAACAAAGGCAAGACTCACTAAAGGCACTTGACTGTGTAAGCATTCCAAAAGAGAAGAACAGCAAAAAAGTCCCACCCTAATTACCATAACAAGGCCATGAAAAAAATTTTCTGTTTTTAGGTAAGGAAATCTCTCATCCTCTGAGTCATTACTTAACAGTATAGTTAACATATCAAAAACTCAACATAAACTGAAAGGCTTCCAGATTAATTATGAGTTGGCTCAATATTTGAAACAGGTAAATAAGCTCCATCCAGAAGCCCAAGTAAGAAAATCCCACATAAGTGTCGAGATGTTTTGGTACAAGAGAGGCCATTCTTTTCTGAGTCTATGAGAGAGTCCGCAGCTCTGTGCCTACAGGGCTTCATGGGCCAAGTTGGACTTTGTAAACCGAAACTAAATAAGAGTTTAGAACAAGTTTCCAATCTTTTTAATGCAAACACTTTTTTAACATCAAAATAGTTTGAAGTCTTGTATATGATAGTAGTTGTTCAGTTAATATCCAACGATGAAGAAAATACATGATGACAAAATGCTATGAATTCAACAGTTTTTTAATGAATTTTTATTTCCTTCCTTAGGGTCTATATTCATTTGATAAACAGTGATAAATACTTAGGTGAGATATTTAGTATACAGAATGGATATTTGTTTTATTTTGTTTTTTCTATAATGCTATAAAATGATGCATACTTTATTAGTATGCAATTATAATTCCTTTCTCCAGGGGTCTAAGACCCAGATTGGGAAGCAATGGTTTAAAAGCTAAGGACTATGTAGCTGGTGACTGGGTGATTTTCTTTTATTCATTGCTTTGGCGTATCATTTCTCAATTTGTATGTAATAGTAATGTGATATACATGCCTAGACTACATAAGATGACATCACCTTCGTATAAGATGGCGTCTTAAGAGGTCTAAGCATTTAGAAACCCCCATTATTTCATTGTATATGTCATTCTTTTGCCCTTTTAAAAAAGAAAAGCTGGAAGATCCATTTTCGTGTTCTGTAGACAGGATGGGGAAGATAAAAATGGAGAGATGCCAGCAGCGGAGGGAAAGGTACTCAGAAAGACGGTGTGGTACGGTGTGAAGCATGTTGGATTTGGAGTCAGAGGACACACATTCCAAATCTATCTGTGATCAATTCACAGAGATATTGGGCAATTCATGTAACCTCTCTGGGCTTCAGTTCTTCATCTGTAAAATTAGAGGGTTTGACTAAATGGTCTCTAAGGTCACTTTGAGTTCTAAATATATGAGCCTATTATCCTAAGTAGAAATTGAGTCTGGCAGATTTCTGAACCCAAGAAGTCAATTTGGTTCAGAGACTTATTTGAGGTTTGGTGCCTCTTGAATCACTGATTCAAAAATATTTTTAAAATAATGAAAAATTAAGGCTCTGGAATAAAAGTCAAAGTTCCATAGGCTGCTTACAAAAAGATGACAGATTCCTCATGGAAGAAGACCAAGATATGTAAGAACTAAGATCCAGGTCCTGATCCTTTGCATCTGATCTGTAATGAAAATAGCCCAATAAATATAGAAATGGAAATAGACAAATAGGAAAGAGAGAAATAAAGATTTGTTTTATCTAGCGTTTATAAAGTGCTTTGAGATTTGCAAAGTGCTTTACATATATTATTATCTGATCTTCACAACACCCCTAGGAGATAGGTTCTATCATTATTCCCTTTTTAGAGGTAAATTGACTTACCCAGGATCACACAGCTAATAAATGTCTGAAGCAGGATTTGAACTCAAGTCTTCCTGATTCCAAGTCCAGTACTCAAAGCACTGTGCCGCCTAAGACAAACTAAGAGCCAAGAATTTTACAAAGCTTCTATAATTAAATAGCATCTCCATATACCTGCCTATTGGCTTTAAAAGAACAATGACCACCAACGTAGAGGAGAATACTCTGTTCCCAAGAAAATACAACCCTGCCTTTCCCCTTGACATCAATCTCCCAAGATTCAGCAGTACTTCCAACTCAGCAGTGGGGCTACAGGCACAAATAAGAGAAGGAATAGAATCTACTCCAGGAAAAGCCTCAAGAACTGACTCAGGCTAAGGTCCCTTTTTCCCCAACCTCCACGCTATAATAAAAGCAAACCACCAAATAAACCAATTCTCAGGTCTCAGAGATGGACCAAGTTTCTAATGATAAATATTCCCTTGATTGTAGACATGCCAGGGCTGACTCTGTGCCTCTGGTCTGGTAACTTGAGTGGACATAACAGGAGAGGGTTACAAATAGGTGGCAGAAGTTATGATTGTCTGTCTTGGAGTGTAAGTATGGAAGATCAGTAGTGACATCAGCATGTGGAATAGAATAGACAATAGTTCAGGAATCATGAGACCTGGGTTCTAGCTCAGCTCTTCCATTAAACCAGCATTGTGACTTTAGGAAAGCTACCTCCACTTCTTAATTCTTAGTTTCTTAATCTCTAGAATAAGGAGGCTAAACTAAATAACTGTTTTAACATTCTACTTCTTCTCTCACATTCTTTGAGTCCAAGGCCCATCAAGCTCTAACATTCTATTTTCCATGATTTGAAAGTCTCTTAATTCAATGTTCTATGAAAGCTAGTTCTAACATTCTATGGTGCCATTGGTCTCTTTCAGCTCTAACATTTCAGGTTCTATATTCTAAGGTTCTGTCAACTCTGACAATCTGTGGTCCTCTGATGCTAAGATCCCTTTGAGCCCTAATATTCTATGATTTCTAAGGTGTGTTTTAGCTCAAACATTCTCTATACCATGTTACTGAGATCCTTCTCTGTCTCAACATTCTAGGAATCTAAAATTTTAAGTGTATGTGCTGAATAGGATTTCATTGTATTTTTTGTTGTGAATAGCTTAGTATTGAATTAGCATATGTCAGGGTCTTTCACCATGCCCAGTGCTTTGGCATGGAATATATAAGCAGGTGCCACCTTGCATAGTTCACCATGTGCCAAGCTATCCATCATTATTGTGATGGTTTACCATGTTTAATGTAGGTCAAATTTGGTTCCAATTACAATACGCATATTTGGCTCCCATTCCTACAGGGGGTATGTGGGAAAAAAATGAATGTGCATACATAAAAAGTGGGACAAGATTAGGGAATGTGAAGCCACTGTATATGATTAATAGAAAAAAAATGTGCATGTGATAGATCATAAGCTCTTCTCCTGGATAGTAATCTCATGAAAGGAAGTTGTTGTCATTCAGTCACATTCAACTCTCCATGACCCCACATGGGGTTTTCTTGGCAAAGATACTAGAGTGGTTTGCCATTTCCTTCTCCAGCTCATTTTACAGATGAGCAATTGAAAAGAACAGGGTTAAGTGACTTGCCCAGGGTCACACAGCTAGTAAGTTCTGAGGCCAGATTGGAACTCAGGAAGATGAGTCTTCTTGACTCCAGCCTGGCGCTCTATCCACTGCACCACCCGGCTGCCCCAAGGTAAGATAAGCACCATACCTTATTTTTCTTCATAACCACTATTGCCTCCGTTGCTTAGCATAATACCTAGCACAGTTATCCCTTCCACATTGTAGGGGTTTGGGGCTCAGTGCCCACCTCAATCTGGAAAATCTGAGTAAAATTTTTGGCCATCCCTTAACACCTGAGAAGAAGTCTGAATTATTACAGTATTAAAAGATAAAACATGTTGCTATTATACCATATTTCACATATATTTTATGCATTTCTGAATTTCTAAACTTGTTTGTGTCATCTGCTGGCCTTCACGTGTCATCTCCAGGCTCCACAAAACTCCCAAAAAGTTCCCATTTAAATTTTTATGCCAATCCACGATACAGCAATGGGAAAAGTCACGTGTGGGAAGAGATAACTGTTTATAGTAGGTATTCAAAAACTTTTTGCTGATAGAATGAATGAATATACAATGTGATCCAGTAAAAAGCAGGACCAGAAAACCTGGCCAGGGGTGGGGGGAATCACATGCTGTCATCAGAGAATCTAGGGTCAAATCCCACCTCTGACATTGTGTAATTTTGGACAAGTCAGAACTTCCCTGGATGTTAATTTCCTTATCTATTAAATGGGGTTGTACTAGACAGCCTCAAAGTTTCCTTCCAGCTCTAGACTTAAGATTCTACAAACATAGGTTCAAATCTTACCTCTGTTGTATGATCTTGAGCCATCCATCAACCAACAAATATTTGTTAAGCACATACTACACACCAGGCTAGGTTCTGAAGGCACAAAAACAAAGAATGAAAGAATCTCTTTTTTAGATGAGATTTCATTCTAACGGGGGAGACAAATACATATAAAATGTATAGAGCATGCATACAAAGTTAGTATGTGTGTATCACACAAAGCCATTGAATATAAGGTAACATGGAAAGGAAAGTACTAAAAATTGGGCAGTGAAAAAAGATCAGAAAAGACTTCTTACAGAAAGAACACGTTGCCTAATTTGCATCTTAAAGAAAAGAGGAATTCTATGAGGCAGAGGTTAGGAGGGACAGCTTTCTAAGCATGGGAATGGTAGGTGTGGAGACAATAGATGAAGTGCCATGACCAAGGAATGGAAAGAAGGCCACTTTGGCTGGATTTTAGAGTATCTGAGGTTTAATAGTGTCTACTGAGGTCAAAACGGTGGGTTAAGGCTAAATTGTACAAAAACTTAAAATTTAAACAGAAGAGGTTATATTTTATTTGTTTTTTAAATAATCAAGAGAAATCTATTTTTATTCTCTCCTATTCCCCACCCCATCAATAAATAAGAAAAAGGAAAAACAGATTCCTTGTAACAAATAAGCATAATCATGAAAAACAAATTCCCACGTTGTCTCCATTTAAAAAATATATTTGTCTCATTCTGCACCCTAAAACTGTCAATTCTCTGTCAGTACATGGATATCGTGCTTGATCTTTGGTCCTCTGGAATTACCGATGGTTATTGAAATGATCATCATTCCTACAGCTTTCAAAGTTGTTTTGACTAAATTGTTGTTATTGCGTAAATTGTTCTCCTTGTTCTGCTCATTTTTGTCATCAATTTTTAAAAGTTTTCAGAATTATTAATTCTTTATAATATTAATATTATAGTATAAGTTTTTCTGGTTCTACTGATTTCACTCTGCATCAGTTCATACATGTCTTTCCATGTCTCCTGGAAATCACCTATATGGTAAATTTTACAGCCCTAAAATATTCCATCACATCCATATGCCACAATTTGTTCTGCTCTTATCCACTTGATGGGCATCCCCTTAGTTTCCAATTTTTTTGCCACCACCAAAAGAGGAGTTTGTATACACAGGACCTTTTCCTTTTTCTTTGATTTCTTTTAGGTAGAAGCCTAGCAGCATATAACTGCTCAAGAAGCATGCACTGTTTAATAAATGTTTGCCCGGAATTCCAAATTTTTTCTATGATGCTTGGCCCCAGCCACAGGTCCACCAACAGTGGCTGTTTAATTTCATTAACATAGGGAACTTACGGCAAGGAAATGTCTGTCTTCAAATAAGAGGTTTGTTTTTTTTTTTTAATCCTAAAAATAAAGGATGCTTCTAGAGTTGCTTGAGTAGAGGAATCACATGGTCAGATCTGTGCTTAAGGAAAATCATTCTGGCAACAATAGAATGGAATGGCATAATGAAAGACTTGAGACAGAGAAAGCAATTAAAACCCTGTTGCAATAATCTAGGCAAGGGATTATAACGGCCTCAACTAAGGCGGTAGCTCTACTGCAAGAGCTCATGTGAAGACAACCTTCTGATGAGCCTTTGGGTCTCATTTGCTTCACTTCTAAAATGGAGACAATTATATTTGCACTGCTGACTTGCAGAGTTGCAATGATTAAAGCCTTCTGGAAATTATAAATTGCCATTCTAAAAAGCAGAGACATCACCTCACTGACAGAGGTCTGATTTTTCCAGTAGCAATGTCTATCTGTGAGAGCTGGACTACAAGGAAAGCTGAATGCTATAGAATTCACACTTTCTAATTGTGGTGCCGGAGAAGACTTTTGAGAGTCCCTTGGACAGCTAGGAGATCAAATCAGTCAATACTTAAATTAATTCAGACTATTTGGTGGAAGGTCAAATACTGAAGCTGAAGTTTAAATACTTTGGCCACATAATTAGAAGAAGGAACTCATTGGAAAAGACCCTGATGTAGGAAAAGATTGAAGCCAAAAAAGGGAACAGCAGAGGATGAAATGGATAGATGATGTCAGAGAAACAATGAACATGAACTTGGAAAGACTTCAAGCGATAGTGAAGGATAGAAGGGCCTGGCAGGCTATGGTCCCTAGGGTCCATGAAGAGCGGGACATGGCTGAAAGTCAAGCGAACAACAACAACAAAGTGCCGTGTAAACGTCATCTGCTCTAGCATGCCTGGCTGCTAACGGATATCTAAAGTTTACTAATATGAAATTGCATCGCCTCAGTAAAAAACAGATGTATTTTAGAAAATTGACAAAGCATAAGGTTATTCATTTTGAAAAGGTACCATTTTCTGCTTTATGGATTCAAATGAGACCAATCTTCAGGGTGCACCTCCTTGGCTTCAAGTTTCATATCTGCCGCTGATCAGCGGTACAATTGATGATAAATCACTAATCTCTGATCTATATTTTCCTCCTCTGTAAAATGGGTGTTATAATGTCTATAGTAGACCCCCCACACACACAAGCTTGCTGTGAGGGTCTCATGAGTCAATGTGTATAAATCACCTTACAAACCTTAAAGCAGGAAGTACATCTTTTTTTTTTTTTTGAGTCCGCCTTCCACCAACAGAAGTGACAACCTCTCCATGCTTTAATAGGGGGTCTTCTCGGGTTGCTACAGCAGAAATAATTCTTTATCTGAGGCCAACCTTTTGGCAAAAAAAAAAGAAACTCTGCGTTTACCTGCGCGTGTCCTCAGATGTCAAACGCACAATTCATTTCAAGATCTAGCCGTAGCTTAGTAGGACCAGCCGAGAGTATGCCTTGCCAGAGAGCTTCCAAGAACCTAAGGTCACCTCTTTCCCTAAAAGAGAAACTGAGTGGAAAAGCTTTTTATTTTCTGGTAAATGAGGACAATAATCCTTACTCTATTTCCCAGGTTATTGTGAGGATCATTTGAGACATATGTGAAAGAATAGGGACTGGGCCTTTAATTTCATTGATAATAGGGCTCTTCCAGTGAGGAAATGCCTCCCACCAATGCTGATTAGTATATTCCCTGCATCTTCTAGTCCCAGGAATTTGCCTAGTACAGTGAGAAGTTAAATGATTTCCCCAAGTTTAAGGAGCCAGGATTTATAAGAAGCTGGATTTGAACCCCAGTCTTTCTGGCTTTGAGACCAGCTCCATATTCCATGTATCACACTCCCTCTTCCAAATAAGAACACCCTTCGACCTTTCTTAAACTGTGAAACACTTTATAATTGTGAGGTATGTGAGGTATATAGGTTACATTCAAAGCAATTCAATTTAACAAATATTTATTAAACTGGAACTGGGTGTTGGGGGGGGCGGAGGGGGGACAGTGTTTGCCTTTGAATTCCCAGAGTTCCTGCCACCTACTAAGTACTTAATAAATGCTTGTGATTGACTGACTAAAGGCCCACTGTGTACAGCACACTTTGTTAAGGCCATATTGAAAAAGATTTTCTTTTTCCCAATCGAACTCTGTTCTCTTATTCCCTCAGATTTCATTTCCGCTGCCCTAGGAGGCAGGCCAACAGTGATGAGATTAAAAAAAAAAACAAACCTCATTGTAGCAGGTATCTACACTCCTTTGATTAGTCAACTATGGCACCTCTGTCCAGGAGCTTATACGTGCTGAAATTCAGTGTACTTGGGTTCTGCACTTCCTTGAAGATTCAGGCTTCACTCTTACTGGAGAGTGGGGTATGAAGAGCTAACTAGCAATGCCTCTCATACCTTCTCCGATTCCAACCTTGTAAATCTGAAGCTGCCCTTGGTTAAAAGCGCCTGATGCTCGGTACTAACACTGCTCCTCTCCTTGTATCTTTGCCACACTCTGCTTTTCTTTGCAGATTTCAAGGTGATGACAAAAGAGAGAACAGTGTTCGCATTTGTTAATACCCACTTGACCCACAAAAGAAATTCACTAGCATTCCGCAGCTTCTAATTTAAAAGCCATTAGACCGTTCCGCTTGGCGGACCAGATCTAAATATTCTTAAAGGGGTGGTTTAATTTAATGATTACTTCAACAAGCCCCCTTTTAAAATGATGATCTGCCAAATTCAGGGGATTTGTTTTGGAATCTGATCTAATAACTGGCTTTGTACAAAGAGGAGCGTAGCCGAATCTGATTTGGTTCAGAACAGGGTGATAATCATGAAAATTACTTTGCATATTTAATCACTGTGAAAACATGAGTACAAACTACTTTCTAGAGATTACCTTAAAAAAAAAAAGCTTCAGGCTTTGCAGAGAGAATGCCAAGTATTTTGAATTACAGAGAATTATTTGGATTTTATAGAAAGCTTCATATTTCAAAGACTTCAAGCCACTCAGACACTGGCAAAGAAACATTTTCAATAGTGGAAGCAAAAAGTTGAGCTTTAAAAATAAATGAAATGAAGATGGGACCAGCTGCTGAAGCCTGTACTTTATGCTAAACTCCCTTGTCTTGTAGCAAGTTGTGACTGACAGCTTCCAATGGACTGTCCACGTGAAAGGACCATCTTTCAGGAGCTAGTACTCATCTTCTGCTAGATGTATTCCAGCTGCTCTCTGCCACCTCCAACAACAAAGTCCCAGTCACCTTGAGGTGCCAAACAGAGGAAGCAGAGGGGTGCGGTAAGGTGATGTAGCTGAAAGGGAACTAGCACGGATGTAGATTATAGTCTTTAACTCTGCCACATACTAGTTGGGTGAACTTAAACAGGGCAGCTAACTTCTGAGGGTCCATAAGTTCCCCCCACTCTGTAAAATAAAGAGATTAGACTAGATGTCTTTAAATGCTCCTTCCAGCTCTAGGACTCAATTTTAAGGTCACTTTCAACCCTAAGATTCCATGTTCTTTGCTTATAAAGACCTTTTCACCTGGAATATTCAATGACCTAAAGCCCCTCTGGACTAACATCCTTTAGTTCTATAATCTAATATTCTAGATTCTGTGATTCCCAGGACCCTTTTAGCTCTAACATTCTGAGACATGTAATTCTATACAATGAACTGTACTGCCTTGGTGAAAAAGACTTTTTGACCTTCCCTGGTCACTACAAATGGGGAAAGGGGGAGAGAGAGAGGGAGAGGGAGAGAGAGAGAGAGAGAGAGAGAGAGAGAGAGAGAGAGAGAGAGAGAGAGAGAGAGAGAGAGAGAGAGAGAGAGAGAGAGAGAGAGAGAGAGAGAGAGAGCGCCAAGGGACAGATCCACACCAAATGCACAATGTAGGGTGTGTGTAACCGTTCCATCAACAAGTGAGCTCACAGTTCCAATTTCTTAGTGTTTGCTCTCAGCTCCATAACTTCCTCTTTGGGAATCCTTAGATTTATTCCAGAGGACTTGGTAAATAGACTGGTACTTTAAAAAGCTCTCTGAAAACCACAATATTTGCACATTAGTCCAAAGACACAGCAGCTGGCAGACATAGAATGTTGCTAACATTATAAAGCATCAGTAGCTAAGCATCTGTACTCAAATTCCTCTTCAGCAGAGGGGGAAGCTCACACTATACATCCAAATATCTACACACTTTGCTTCCTGTAAGTGATCAGGTATTTGTAAAATGCATGAACCGTTTATAAATATATCTTATTAGTAATAAATATATGAATTATTTATAAATTCATGTTATTACCATTGTTGTTAATAGTAAAAGCTATTCAGTATTTCAGAAATATTTAGAAAACCACACATACACATTAGGCAAATTGAATAGCGACTGTGTAAAGTCCTTAGATTAATCACAACAATAATGGCTCTCCATTTTATAGCGCTTTAGAGTTTACAAAAAGCTTTCCTCACAACAACCAGTTAGAACAATATTATGTTCATTTTGACCTGAATTTTACCGATGAGGAAACTGAGGTTCAGAGAGATTAAGTGATTGGCTTCCAGGTGGTGGAGCCAGGGATCAAACCTAGGTCTTTGGCCTCCAAGTCCAATTTCCTTTCTCTGACACTATGTCATATTTCTAAACTGCCTTCTAGAGACAAGATGGATGTACTGTACCAGCGTACAGTGATAAACTCGCAGAAATGCACATACCTGCATCTTTTGTATACTCTTCATATATAGTGGGTATTCCTTGAAGCCTTACATGTCCCAGAGCTTCAGCAGTCTAAAGGTTAATGAACAAGTTTTTTTTTTCCTCACATATGCACAGAACAGATAATTTTCTTTACTGTTCCTGATAAGTTGAAGGAGCATTTGACTGACAGACCAATTTGTCAATCAACCACAAAGTGTTGAGTAGCCTCCTCTGCATAATTTTACACACAGAGAGATCAAATGCGACCTCTGACTGTACCCTGGGCACGGACAACCAAGGTTACTAGTCCATGCAAGTCAGTCAAATCCTTTCCCCTTCCAGCTGCCAAACACTTCAACAGTTATCTAAGCAAGCATGAGGCTAGTCACCCAAAAAACGTGAGAGGGAAGGAGCCGTTTCCACAAACATGTACGGGGCACAAGCCAATTTGTTACCAAGCAAAGACGTAGGTGTTTTTATGTGAGAGCTGGGATTATTTTGTAGGTCTCAACACGGGGACCCCCACGCCGGCATCTCATGTACTTATCTTGAAAGCGATGTTTTAATAACAGCTCCCTTCTTCACATGCTAGCCCCTTCAGATGATTCCTTTGCTCAAACTTGAATTATGAAAATAGGTTGTCAATTACCCGGGGTAGCCGTGTAAAGGAATTACCGCCTCAGTCACAGCGAAAAGAAAACTTTATTTTCACCACTTTCCAGTAAAAGCTAATTCAGAATAACTCCATTTAACAGTTATTTTATGCTGAAATCCTGAATACCTCAGGGAGTCTTTTAGGGATTTTAAAGTCTCTTTATTTATAAATGATTCATGCTGCATTTTCAGAAAAACCTACAATTAGTGTGGGTAGCACAGAACTCCTTGGGGAAAGGTAAAAAAATATATATATACATGCATTATATGGAGCCTTTTATCTATTGTTGTTTTGCAGTGGACTATAAAAAGAAGAGAACTGAAGAAAAAAGGCAAAGAGATATTTTGTCTAACCTTTTAAATACATGACCTGGTTGACAGTATTTGTGTAGTAGTTACCCTCATGATTTGTTCAACCCACAAAATTCTTTTAATACAGGTTTCATTTTGGTGCATGCTTAATGCCCCCCTTAGGATAAGGAAAGTAACTGAAGAGAAGAAATTACCAAGAGAACCCCCTTCTCTGCCCAGCTGACCTGAAGGTTTTCACATGGTTCCTGTGAATCGTGATCTCTCTCTCTCTCTCTCTGGGGCCTTCTTACTTATGGTAGAGTCTTTCTGGCCACTATGTAAGCACCCTTAGATGAGACTTCTAAGATAGACCTTCAGTAGTGGCTGAATTCCTTGCCATCATAGATTATTTTCTAAAAACAAAGTTGAATTTGCATAGTCATTGATTTTTTTTCTTCTTGGAAAAGGAAGGTGAGCTTCAGTTAATCATGTCCTTCCTTCGAACCTCAGTTTTCTCATGTGAGAAATGAGTAAGATAATCCCTATCTTTTAAACTCCTTTCTAGTTCTAAAAATTCTGAGTCTGTGATTCTAATGTCCTTTCCAGCTCTGATATTCCTGGGTTCTACGATGCTAAGAACTCTTCCAACTCTGATATCTTGTGCTCTAAAAGTCCATTCCTCTCCAACATTCTATTCTGTGATTCTAAGGCCTCTTATGGCTCTGCCATTCTGCATATCCATGATTCTATGAATTCTACATTTAAAGTAAAACTTTGAGCTAGTGTTTTAATAAAGCCCCTACTAACAGACACTATGACATTTTCTCACATGAATCAGTGTAACATTTTGTTTTGTTTTGTTTTTTTCAAAAATGGGAAAGGCCAAACTTTACATTTCCTTTATGGCCTCTCTTGAGACTGATATAGAAGTTTACAGCCTACAATGTTGAAACATGTTATAAGCATTACAGGTAATATGATTACAATATTCAGAAACTATCATATATGCAATACAATAATCCCTGTCGAAAACCAACAGGCTGAGTTTGAAATGCCTGAATCTTAATAATGACATACATGGTATATTCTCTCCATAGCAGACAGCCATATGCACCTACAACTGGGTTGGCAATAGCTGTTCTCAACAAAGCTGTCAAGTATGGCTGAGGCAATATTTGATCACAAATGCAGCTAGAACAGTTTTATCTGACTACACTGTACAGAGTAAAGTGTAGGATTGGAAAATTTCCAGAAAATTTAAGCAGTAGAGAGAATTAATGGAGCTAATTCAGATCCAAAAAAAAAAATCTCAATAATCCAAGCCATAAATGATATGGGATTCTGACCCAGTCAGATATCTATTGACCTTTAGACCTGTCCCTAAACATATAATGACAGAATTGGTATTGACTTTAGAATATAGAATATTAGAAATGGTATTGGACCTTGGAACATAAAATAGTAGAACACAGAACACAGAATTTTGGAGCTAGAAAGTGCCTTGGACATGAATTAATCCAACTACCTCATTTCACAAATGAGGGAAGGACTCATAAAGACAAAGTGACTCTTTTTGGATTCTAGGACAGAGACTGGAAAACAATCCAGAATTTACCAGTGTCATTAGCTAAGAGCCAAAATACATTCCCCTCTCCCCTCAAGTCTAAAAAAATTAATACTTAGTTCATTTGTCATACTGAATAGAATTAACAAACATGTTTGTGCTATTCATTCACTCGCCTGATGGTATGTGAAGTCTATTTTGTTTTATATTTTATGATTGTTATTTTTATTATTAAAAAAACAAATAATAAAGGTGAAATAAGACAAAGCCATAAACAGATGAAAAAAGAAATCCTTGTCCCTACTGTTCCCTCACTCATCTTTTGCATATTTTAGTCTCTAAACATCCTATTACACAAAGTGGAGACCAACTGCTATAGACCTGAGAATGGTACAAGTTGCATGTAAAAGTGTAGTCATGAATTGTATTCATCAATTTCCCTTTGTTTCACTTATTTTTTCTCCCCAAAACAATGCCCTTTTTTCTTCCTATTCACTTATTTCCAAGACTGAACCAAAAGCACTGAAGAGCTTGAATACCTCTGAGCGACATGTAAATCACCCCCTACTACAAGTTGTGGTTAGCACACAGCAGGCATTTAATAAGTGAGTGTGGGGTAATTGAATGACAGAGCCTGAAGAAGGGGGAGGGTGAACCTACAAATGAAATAAATACTGATTCTTCACTCAAAATCTTCATGAATTGGTAGTAGTTTGAATGACTACAAGTGACCCACCATCTTCCCAAGGCTTTGGAAATGATCATCATACCTACTAAATTTAATTTATCTCCTCCTCCCAATATTGTCCCTTGGAAAAGGCAACTCTAAAATTGAATTATGGTCTATGTCTTAGGAAAAGAACTCAAAAATTCAAACTATAGAAATGGGTCTGAGGTTGATGTGTGTCTATATGTATTGACATCATCCCAGTTGACCGGAAAACTAGTATAAAGAGAAAGAACCATGTGATTTAATAAAATTTCCAAGAGTCATAGAATCTCTGCATTCCCATCCGCACCTTATAGTTAATAACACTGAGGCACACAGACAGAAAGAAAGAAAGAAGGAAGGAAGGAAGGAAGGAAGGGAGGAAGGAAGGAAGGAAGGAAGGAAGGAAGGAAGGAAGGAAGGAAGGAAGGAAGTGTGATGCCAATCAGTGATTAAAGATCTTTCCTGCCCATTCAGGTGGGGCCAGTTAAGGGAGGCTTGGTTAGAGGCTTGTTTGTAGGCAGGCCTACACCCTTTCACTGTTTGGGAGTGAAGCCCTCAGGCCATAAAAAGAGTACATATACCCAGAAGGTAGCGATAGGATTCAGAATTCAGCCCAAGGAAAAGGAGTAAAAACTCCAAGTTGACACAGCTGCAGAGAGAGTGCAGAGCAGAGAGTGGAAACCAGGGAGCTGTGGAGGTCAGAGAACTGAGGGAGGAGAGAACACAAGCAAGCAGACATCTGAGATTCATGAGTGTTTACAGGAAGACCCCAGCAGCGGGGAAGGTTACAGGATGACTTGGTTCCTTGCTGTGATATTGTGTTATAATTTCCTTGTTGTTACATTGAGGTGGATTTACTTGTTTTGGAATACAATTACTGCTATATCGAACTGGGTTTATTCGTTCTGGGATTTGTTCCTCTAGTGTCTAAATAAATGTTATACTTCCCCACCTTCTACCTAGAGAATCTCTTATACTTTGTAATTCCAAACTATACAGGCATGTTCATGGTCATCTTCGAGGTCATGAATCTTACTTTCCTGATACAGGGAGGAAGGAAGGAAGGAAGGAAGGAAGGAAGGAAGGAAGGAAGGAAGGAAGGAAGGAAGGAAGGAAGGAAGGAAAAAAAGAGTTTTCCTATCCTATTTCCTATATTCCTATATTCAAAGTCTTTCAAACTCATTAGAACTTCCTAGAATTTGCACTCCTCTGGCATGGACACTGAGAACCACAGATCATCTTCTCGTTACAACATCATTGGAGGAGGAGATGCTGACTTCATCCATTCATTAGTCAGAAAGGGAACAATGTGTTCCATCAAACAGGGCTCTGTTTCATGAAGCAATGAATCACAATAATTTTTCCTGCTTTCTTGATTTGACTGATTATTCCAGAAGCACAGAAATGGCATACAAACATCTGACAAAGTGATGAAAGGAGCCAGGAACTAGGAGTCAGGAAACACTAATCTTGTCTTTGCCATGAATTAGCTGTGAATTTGGTTGAATCATGTCACCTCTCTAGTCAGTTCCATCATCTGTAAAATAATAAAAATTGTCCAGACATTCTCTGAGATTCTTTCCAACTCTAATATTCTATAATCCAACGAGTCCAAGGTCCCTCCTATTGGTGACTTTCTATTTTCTTTGATGCTGAGGTCCTTCTAGCTCCAAAAATTCAATATTCTATGATATTAAGGTTTGGGAGATAAAGAACCTCACTGCTGGCAGCCATAGTATATGAAAATGCCTAGAAGAAACCCTTAACAGCACTATACAGATCCTCTAAGGAAGTCTTATGAGAAAACAAGGACAAGATTCACAAAGAACAAGAAAACATAAAAGGGTGAGCTGAACCTTTAGAGCAGGAGTTCTTAATGTTTTATTTGTTTCCTTGATCCCTTTGGTGGTCCAGTGAAGCCTATGGCCCCCTTTTCAGAATAATGTGTTTAAATGCATAAATTAAAATACATAAAGGAAAACCAATTATAGTAAAATGTAGCTATCAAAATACTTTTTTATTCCCCAGGGAAAGAACTTATGGTGTTTGAATACAAATTGAAGCATACTTTTTTTACTTTCTTTATTTTTCTTGAGGGGTTTTTTTGGTCTATGTTTTCTTTCACAACATGACTAATATGGAAATGTTTTGCATGACTATACATGTATAACCTATATTGAATTGCTTGCCTTCTCAATTTCAGGGGGGTGGGAGAGGGAGGAAGGAAGAGAATTTGGAACTCAAAGTTTTAAAAGCAAATGTTAAAAATTGATTTTACACATAACTAGGGAAAAATAAAATACCAATTTTTTTAAAAGAATCCTATTGGGGAACCCTAAAATACTTTTTAAAATAAAAAACAAATTAAATAATAGTCCTTAATAAAAGGATATTATGTTTATTGTTCCACTACCTTAAATTCAAAATTTTGGTTTGTATTCATGACAATGACATCACAGATCCCTGCTTCCATTTGGAGTGGCCATAAAATGATTTCACATAGAAAAAATTGCCAGAAAGGGGTTTGTAATTGATTTTGTGTGAATAGAGAAGGTAATGTCAGATGAGATGATATTCTCTGATATTGGGACCAGTGCTTAGCATGGTACCTGGCACATAGTATGCACTTAACAAATGTTTGTTAATTAAAAATTGCTCGTTGCTCAAATTATTACCTTCTGGGGTCAAGGAGACAGATAAGAGCAACTGCCCTTGATAAGAGGGTACCGAACTAGATGACCACTAAGCACCTTCATGTCTAAGACTGATTGTTGGATTCAGGCTTCTTCAAGCTTCAACTTCATCCTGGGGGTTTATAAGTGTGTATTCCCTAATTGTATGACAACTGGATCTCGTCACCCAATCGTACCACCTATTTTGACATAGAAAAGAGAAGGTTTTATACAGGATATATTTTTAAATTCTCCGCTAAAATTTAGATGGAAAAGAGTGACAAATTATTAATTTATCTGCATAAGCCTATATTTTTTAAAAAGTAAAGAAATGAACAAAAGACAGCCTAAAATGTACAACCATCATATAGGAGGTTAAGGGGGAGGGGAGTCATAGCAAACTATTTTTAGATGTGCTTGCCCTCCCCACAATAACATGACTTTCAAGGGTGGTTCTATTTCTTAGAGTAGAGTCAGTCCCAAGATACCCTCATTCACATACTGTGTGCTTGTATCTTAGAAATATCTGCTTCTTGCAGATAACCAACCATCCTAATTAATAACAAGAATGCACAATGGGAGCTTTCTAACTGAAACCACAGCAGGGAACAGATAAGAAAAATATACTGGAGATGGGGGGTTGTGGGGGATTTTTTTTAATTCCCAAACTCCATGCTGGTCTTCTACTATGTCATATGAATCATGGCATAATAAAACATGACATGATATAACCCAATGTGATGAGCCGACATGTCATAAGGAAATGCAAAAGGATTCATTATCACCAAGCATGTCAGAAACTCACACACATACACAGAAAATTACTTCTTCATGCACTTACTCATCGGTTATTTGGTTTGGGGATTCAGATCTATATGATAATGATGTATGTAAATGAAGATAATGATCTTACCTTTCTCTGGCACCTTCCATTCCAAATGATGCTAAAATGCTTTACAAACTTAGCATCTAGAAAGTCACACAATGCACAGGCACCATTTCACCCACTGTTCTTACTATACATAGACACCAAGAGGGCTGCTCCAGTCCTCTGCCCATTCATCATCGTGTAAGTTTGCCAGTTGAGCTAAAAGCAGAGAATATCAAATATTTCCCCTAAAATATTATTTGTTTAAAATTTCTATAGAATATTCATAATCATATAACCATAGAATGTCAGAACTAGAAAGGACTTTAAAACATAAAATGTTGGAACGTAAAACGTGCAATACTAAAAGTAAAAGAAATGTTAAAGCGTAAAAATCTTAGAATACAAAACAACAGAACGTTACCAATGGAAAAGATCTAGATAGATCTGATAGAACTGAGACTTAGAGATAGAAAGTGACTTGTCCAAATCTACCCAACTGGTTGGTGAAAGAGAATAACTCCTAAGCCAGTACTCCGCAGTGAAATGATTGGCATTTTGGTAAACCTTTGATACTTAGAAAACATAAGCATATTGTTGTCCTTATTGAGCCATAATTCCAGGCCTTACCCTGGCTACATGCAAGATTTCATGGCAATGGACAATTTGAAATTAATTTTTTTTAAAAAAATGAAAACAAAAACCTGGATTGAAACATCTCAAGATCCACTCTTGGCTTTGACATTGTCAGCTGGCTGACCTTGGGCACAAAGCTGGCCCTCGGTTTTCTCCTATGTGAAATGAAGAATTTTAAATACATGATCTCCAAAATCCTTCTGGCTCTGACATCCTCTGAATCTGATTTTAAGCACTAGATGAGTTTTCATAGTATTTTTCACAGAAGTAAGTATATTAGGAAGTTGCTCGACCTCCTCAGAAACAGAAATTTGGTATGTGTAGAGCGGCATACTTTAGAATTAAATCTCTACTACAGAGAGATACACTCCACTTCAGTAGAGCCCAAACAGTAATTTACATCGTTCAATGTTCCGAAGCAACTGAGAAACTCCCTGCTTCAGTCTCAAAGTGGCCTGATCTTTTCATCTCTCTAATGTCACAAAAAGCCACAAGGTTACTTTAGAGGGACTGTGGCTGCTGAGTTGTAGAGTTGCATACTGGAGCAATTTGGATTTGCTGGAAATGGGGAGGAAAGACTTTAAAAATCGATAGGTATCTACTAATTGTCGAATAACTTTTTTAAAGACTCGGAACTTTAAATGACGCCTTTTCCCATCCCCATTTTAATAGCACATGTCTTTTATATGATAGACAATTTTGAGTGGAAAACGCATCAAAATCTGAGTTACTAAGTCCTGACTTCATTCTGGGCAGTTTAAAAATGCTATAAATAGAATTAAGTAATTCTATTTACAATTAAATTCAAATCATAAACATTTATTTATGGATGACTAGGTAGAAGGTCCTATGTTTGATGCTGCAGATACAAATGTATATGCAACATAGGCATTCATTTCAAGGAGTTTATAACCAAGGAGAAGGGAAACCTATGCATTTATTGTATGTATTTTGCTTCTTCATCCTTGTAATATCAATCAATAAGCATTATCACATGCCTGTGTGCTAGGCCTTGGGCATACGAAGACAAAAATGAAATATCTCCTGAACTCAAAGAGCTTACATTCTATTGGGAGAGACAAATAGTCTTATCTATCTATGCAAAAGTTAATAGAGTAACTTTTTGAGGGAAGCCATTAGTAGCTGAAGGGATCAGGAAAGATTTCATGTAGAAGGTAGCCCTTGAGGAGATGGATAGAGTTGTTTCTGTTGCTAAATAAGGGCGAGCACAAAAAAAAAAAACTGTGGGCAAGACAGAACTTTTGTTAATTAATGACTTTTAACACTATTTACAAGACTTTCCTGTTGAAGTGTCATAGAAATATCATAGTGGAAAGAATGCAGATGACCTATGATGTACCATCAACTCTAACTTGCATGGTCTTCTGTGATCAGATATACAGATTTTCTTGAAGACATGTGCACACAGAGAGAGCTAGATTTTAAACTTACAGTAGCATAGTAGAAACTCAATTTATTTTTATTTAATTTAATTCAATTCAACAAACGTGGATGAAACACCTGATGTATGCAGAGCACTGTGCTAACTACTAAAGGAAACAAAATTTAGATGACAGTTTCCTGTTCACATGGAGTTTACAATCTACTGGGAAATAGGAATTGCACAAGTTATTTTAATTACACATTGTTAATTCATGAGAAATGCAGAAACAAAATGTTAGGTGAGATTGCTTGAAGCTGTGGAGGGTGGGCAGGGGGCAGAGTAAGGAAGGGACCATGGAGGAAGCAATCCCTGATCTAGTCCTTGAAGAGAAGAAGGAATTCCAACAGAGAATGGAAGAAGAAGGTTCAATTTAAGGAATGGTGAATAGTCTAAGCAAGGCAGGAAGATGGTAGAGGGCAAGTTGACCCCAAGGGTATGGAAAGAAGTCCCATTCGGCTAAAAGGTAGAGTATGTGAATGGTAACATTGTAGTATGAGAAAAGGCTAGACAAACAGAGTGACCAGATTCTGAAGAGCTTTCAGTGGCAGAAGCAAGAATTTATACTTTACTTAGTAAGTGAGAAGGGCTGATTTAATGTCATGGATTGTTAAAGAATCTAGAGCTAGAAGGGACTTTAGAAATCTAGTCCAGACCCCCTATAATGTCAACATTTTATCTGACTGACTGCTTATTCACGAGCTGATTTTTATCAATTTTACTCATACAAATACTCTTTTTTTTTTCCTTTCAGCAACCAAACTGTTCATATACAAAAGAGGGCAGTGCCTTACTTCCGGATGAGGAAATTGCCACCCAAAGAGATTAAGTGATTTGCTCAAGATCACAGAGAGAGTAAGTAACAGAACCGGAATTTGAACCAAGGTCATCAGTATACAAAACTAACATTCTTTCCACTGTGCCATAATAATATGATATTTTCTGTCTGTGTCTGTGTCTATCTGTCTGTCTCTGTCTCTGTCTGTCTCTCAGTCTCAGTCTGTCTTTGTCTCTGTCTCTGTCTCTCTGTCTCCGTCTCTCTTTGTCTGTCTCTCTCTCTTTCTCCTGGTGGCTGACTGGGAAACTGTCCCTAAATAAATTCCAGTGGTTAGCAGTTGCCGTTGCAGAAAGAAAATTAATTTTTACGAAGCATTTGGATTTGAGTAAGAAGAAAGAAGAAAGAAAGGAGAAACTATGCTTTTGTTGATCTCAGGCCAAATTGGTTTCTGTGTCTGCTTTGCCCATTTCAGGTACAGGACCTCTTCACTCCCAATCAATCTGCTTTGATAATCTCTAATCATTTACAAAGACTGGCAGCAGTTGAAAGACCCTTCAGAAATCCTGTTACACTCCCCTCCTTTCTATTGCTCACATGTGACATTCCCTCTCCACACTCCAGGCATTTTCACAAGGTACTCTCCATGTCTGGAATTCTCTCAGTCCTCATCACCACCTCCCTGCTTCCTTGGATTCCTTCAAGTTCCAGCTAAAATTCCATCTTTGATAAGAAGCCTTTCCTAATCCCATACTGCCAGCAGCTTCCCTTTTTGGATTGCCTTCAGTTTATCCTGTATGTCACTTATTTCCACGTAGTTGTTTTCATGTTATCTCAGTCAACTGTGAGCTCCTAGAGAGCAGAGACTGTCTTTTTGCCCTTCTTTTCTTCCTAGCACTTAGCATAGTGCCTGACACAAAGTAGGTGCTTAGTAAATGCTTATCAACTGACTAACTGACCTCAACCATGAATCCCATATAAAACATTTCCAACCAATGGCCATGTAGTTTGAATATGTTTGAATATTCCTAAGAGACCTTCCAATATTTGAAAGTAATCATGTTTTCACTACATCTTCTCTTCTCCGATCTTAACATCACCCAATTGGTTTCTTCAGTCTTCATATGACACGATTTCCAAGACTTGCACCATGTTGGTTACCTTCCTCTGAATATGATAAGGCCTATCAATGCCTTGTCTAAAATGTTGCACCCAGAACTGAATAAAATATTACAGATGTGGTCTGACCAAGGCAGAATATCAGGATTAACATCTATCTACTACCCACCATCGGGCATCTCTTTGTGCGGCCTCAAGGACAATATAACATTCCCTGTCCTTGGGGGATTCACAGTTTAATTCTTACCTCTAACTATGAATTGAACGATTCTTTCCTTCTGATAGAATACATTTCAGAGAGCCAGTGAGGAAGGTACAGTCACTGGGAAGAGACAGCAAAAATCCTTGCCTGGACTCCTGGCATTATCTTGCATCATGCCTGTTCCTGCTATGACCCCATGGCACTTCAGGGATATCCAGTAGTACAGCTAAGGAAAGGCCAGACCAGATTGTTATAAATACTATTAAAAAGCTATTCAGCTGTGCATTCCTTTTGTTAAACCTATACTTGCCAAACACCATCTGTAATGTTTTCATGGCAGAGATGCTGCAAGAAATCAAACCAGATCTGACAATGCATTCGTTTTTCATCTGAAGAATGTACCTTTATGTTTAACTGTTTTTCTTTTCATGCATAATATTATTTCAAATAAATACCTAAAAATTGCTGTGCATTTCCAGAGAGCAGGAAAATATGAGGCAACTTATGGAATACTCACTAAAGACCTTGGAAATTTTAAAAAATAAAACTGACTTCCAAGCTAGCTTGTTGAGGGGAACAGTACATTTTTTTTTTATATTTTGCTGTTTTAGACATTTACAGTTGTCTTTCCTCAGCACCTAGAAGGACCTTGCCAATAGTATAGTTCTGGTAAATATTTTTTAGAAGAGTACAATAATAGATAAATAAATAAATGGTGTTTCAGTTACCTGATTCAAAGACGCATGTGATATCACTTCTACTCAGGGAAACACAGATTGTCTGTCTCTAGGAGTAAACAGGAAGTTGTGAAAGGAACACCGGAATACAAGTCAGAAGACCTGGATTCTAGTCTTGACTGTCGCTAACCAGATATTAAACCTTTGTTTGGCATTTTCCTTTCTCTATTAGTCTGTTTCCCTATCTACAAAATGATGTCTTGGGAATAGTTAAACTTGAAATTCTCTTGAATTCCTAACATTCTGTGATTCTAAGGTCACTTCCAGCTCTGACATTCTATGAGTCTTAGGTCTCTCCTCACTCTAACATTCTGTAAATCTATGTCTTGAATTAGTTCCTAGATATAGAAACAAAATACAAAATTGTCCACCTATGCCCTGACTCACAAAAAAAGCATTTTATATGGAAAGATGTGATCCCTAGGTGAGAACTCGATATAGCATTCCTGGGTAGAGTTTAAATAAAGCCCCTGCCTACTATTACAATTAGTTTTCTTATGGGGATGATATAGGTTATGAATCCAATATTCCATTCAAAAATAAGCTTTGTAAAAAATCATATTGTGACATTAATGTTCAATTGATGAAAACTTTGCAGAAGTCTTTTCTTTTTGAGGGGAGGGGGGTAATTCTAAATCCCTAACACTACACAACAATGTCACATTTTAATGTAATATCATGTCCAATGCATATTCATGAAATAGAAATCTTGGCAGTGGCACAAGAAAAGTGGGATGAAGTGTGTTTGGCGGAGTGCGTCACGTTTCCAGACCAGCGGATTTTTTGATTAAAGTCCCTTATCCGTTTTATCATGCATATCCACTCTCTGATTAAAGTGATCCAGAGCTGACACTCACAATGTCAGTATGCACTGAGACCCTTCACACGAAACATGGTTGGAATTTATAGCCTTAAAAAAAATAGGATGGACCAACAGTACCAAGCAGGGCTACATTAATTTAAATATGTCTATGTTGTATGTCTATGTATTTATATCTATTCACCAGTTCAAAAAGATTTAATGCTGAATATTAGGCATTATACAACTTCAGACACTGAATTTTATTTTCATTTTTTAAAAATGAACTTCCTTCTATCTGTTTTCTTGGGCTTTTTTATCAAATGTTTCCACTTGAGAAAAATATAACTAGGGCCTCCCACAGTAGAATATAGATAATGAATTTCCTACAGATGCCTGCCTTTTCTAACATTGCTAAAGGAAACATTCCCTGTCTCTCCTTCGGCACTTTGGAGAATCTCTTTTCAGGCAGTAGCCCTTCCTAATCCCCTTGGGATAAAGTTGCAAATGCTTAATAAATAATGGTTGAATTGAATTGGGTAGGAAATGTGATTTGTCCCATTGTGCATGTAGAAAGACTGAGATACCTGGAGACCTAAAGTCAGAGATAAATCTCAGAATCGACACCATGTTTTCAGATGCCAAGTTTACACTTTTCTTTTCTAGGTCATAAAGGATCAGTGGCTGAAGAATCAATATGCCCTATAAAAAAACTAGAAAACCATCCATTCCCCACCCTTTCCAAACACACATGAAAGTATGAACATACTCCTGTTAAAGGGTTATTTTCTTTTAGTTCAAATATATGCAAAAAAGTTACAATAAAATCATAGTTACTTAAACATCCTTTTGTGTTTTGATGGATCTTTGATAAAGATCAGCAAGTCTGGGGGTAAGGGGTTGAGGGGAGGAAGAAGGACTCTGTACAGATGGAAACTTATTCCATGACTTCTCATTGGTGTGATTTTTGCCCATAATCCTCCAGGGAGGATCTATCCATGGTGTTGGAGAGTTTCCTCCAATTCTTTGAAAAGTTCATGAATACCAGGGTAGCAAAGCTCAGACTGACCATCTTCTTGCTTTGGTGTGAAAAGATTGAATGAGAAGGCCACAGTAGCAGAGTTAACTTCCAGGAGATGTCTGCTATGGCATAGTAGAGAAAGTCAAGAGAACAATGAGTGGAGTCCAGATAGAAATAAAGACATAACTGTCTTGGGCACTTTACTTAAAATAGAGACTCCATTTTTCCTTAAGAGTTCCAGTTTTCTTCAAAAAGAAGTAGGGGAAGGACTAAGGGCAGAAAAGCATAAGTTTTACTGTAAACTGCAATGTCAATATGGTCAAGCTGAGTCAAGTAAACAAGCATTTATTCAGCACATATGTGCCAGGCACTGTACTAGGCACTGGGGATCTAAAGGCAAAATAGACCCTTTCTTCAGGGAGCTTACAATTTAATGAGAGATACAACATGTAAACAATGGTGTAAAAATTATATACATATGCACACATATATATGTATATATACATATACATACATGTGTATACATATATATATATATACATACATACGTGATAAATTAGAGATAATTTTAAGGGTAAGGAACTAACATTAAGGAAGACCAGGAAAGACTATTTGTAAACATTAAGATTTAATCTGGGACTTAAAGGAAGTCAGAGAAACCAGAAAAAAGAAGATGAGCAGAAAGCATTCCAGGCATGTAGTCAGTCAGGCACTGAAAACACACAGAATCTGGAGATGGAATGTCTCGTGAAAGGAACAGCAAGGAGGCCAGCGTCGTACAATTGTAGAGTACATAGAGGATAGTAAGGTACAAGAAGACTGGAAAGGTAGGAGGAATCCAGGTTTCCACCATACCAAATGACTATTGCTGCGCTTAAAGCACAGAATAATTCTTCTCTTAATGAACAAGGTAAATAGTCTTGAATAACACCTCTTTACTCTCCAAGCTGTCAGGGAAATTTCAATGTTCCCTAAAGGAAAGAAAATAAAGCAGTCCTAGAGCGTGAAAACCTAGATGAAAAAGTTGCTGAAGAGGCAGAAAGGAAGCCTGGCTTGCGTTAGAAGCTTGGAAGGTGGATGAATGTGACACAGAGGAGAAGAGGAAGAAGGACTGCTAAACACCTTTAGCTGAGTAATAGGCACAAAGCTCTTCTAGGAGAGGGAGCTGGATACTCTGAGAAGGAAGCAACTGCACATCATAGTGACTTATCAGTAAGGCAAGATTCATGACCTCGAGGATGACCATGAACATGCCCGTATGGTTCAGAATCACAAAGTATGAAAAACTCTCTAGGTAGAAGGCAGAGGAAGTATAACATTTATTTAGACACCAAAGTATCAGATTCCAAGACTAATAACCCCAATTCAATATAGCAGTAATTATATTCCAAAACCAGTGAGCCCACCTCAACATAGCAACAAGGAAATTATAACACAGTATTATAGCAAGGAACCAAGTCATCCTGTAACCTTCCCCCTGCTAGGGCCTTCCTGTGAACAATCGCTCATGAATCCTAACTCTCCACTCAGCTGGCTCTCTCGATGTTTGCTCTTCAGTGCCCTCTTGATGTCTGCTGCCTCAATGTCTTCTTGATGCCTGCTCCATTCTGCCTCCCTTCAAGTCTGCTTCTCTTCAGTTCCGTCCCTCTTCAGTTCTGGTTCTCTCATACTCTGGGCTCTCTTTATATACAGTCCTAGACTAGTCCGACTGGCTAGAACTCAGGTCTCTGATCGACTCAATTCATGATTGACTAGAACTCAGTGCACATACCATTGGCTCTGGTCTTAGCAACTCCCCTTAGGGTCCTGAGGTCTTCATGCCCACATTGGCTTAGTGCCTAGTAAGTATGGGCTTTAGGCCTACCTACAAATAAAGCTTTCCCACCTTCCCCCCACCTGGGGAAGATCTTTGACCACATCAATGCTACACATGGATTCATAGGAATTTCTTTCTGACTTGGAGAAGAAGAAACAAGTAGAATTAATCTATCCGCTATGACACAGAGGAGGAAGAGACAAGAAGAGGAAGTTGGTGACCCCCAGAAGAGGGGCACTTGTGGTAACTGCTTGTCGATTTGATAATGAGAAAAAATTGACGCCATATTCCTGGCATAGGTATCCAGGACACGATGGAGAACTTTATATATGTGTGTATATAAGTATGTTTACATATATGGGGGAGGGGAGGGAGGTGTTAGATATAACACGATCATCACCAATCTAGAAACGAAAGAAAAGTAGCTAAAGTATAGAAAGAATAGCAGGAGAAATTGATACCCAGAAATGCACAAAATTCAGTAAGAGAGAAGGTAACAAAAATCCATGGCCTCAAAAGTCTATTCACAAATATTCCAAATGAACTATATATCCTAATGCAAAGAGGTAAATTTGTACTCATGGGTATGACTAAGATGTATGGCAGAAGGGGAGCCATGGCTAGAATGTGACTTGGGAAGGATATAGATTATTTAAAAGGAAATACAGGTAAAGGGGGATCTTTCTAGGTCTTTTTGCATATCTGCTTTTTTTTTATCTTTTAAGTACTTAGCTGTCATTCTATTCAGTGCACTTAAATTTAGCATTGATGTTATTTCATTATCTATGACGCCTTTAAGTATGAGATAGACAGACAGATAGATAGACAGACAGACAGACAGATAGATAGACAGATAGATAGATATAATATATATTAACCCCTTCTCTGAACAATCAGCATTCTTCATCTACTTGCTTTTTCCAATGTAGATAGCTGGACTAAATTATTTTTCATGATTATGTATCTTATTTTTACGATTCTCTAAGTTTTCAGGACCTGATACGATGAGCATGAAGTCATTTATAAATATCTCTTCATTGCCTGTGCTGGACATCATCTATAACGATGACAAACACCATCATTAAGCATATGATAACCTGCTTTATGTTTCCTCTGATATTAATAATCAGAGGATTGTCAAATACAAGTTTCTTTGTTGTTACACCTTTAAAGGAATATTTTCTTATATGCGTATGTATGTATGTATGCGGAAACATCGTAGAGAAAAGCACATAAGATGATATTTGGCTGTATTGAATCAAATGCTTTTTTGTCAATAAATAATAGGCACAGTGGAATCCTATATTCCTTCCACCTTTCAGACAAGTTTGTCACTATAAAGATAGGTTCTGGGGCAGCTAGGTAGCACAGTGAGTAGTGCACTGGCCTTGGAGTCAGGAGGACCTGAGTTCAAATCCAGCCTCAGACACTTGACACACTTACTAGCTGTGTGACCTTGGGCAAGTCACTTAACCCCAATTGCCCTGCCTTTCCCTTGCAAAAAAAAAAAAAAAAGATAGGTTCTACTTTAGAATGTAATTTGCAGAAACTTGACTTGTTCCTTTCCTATGCCTTCCTCAAAGACGCCCTCAATGCACGACTAGTTTATTCTCATCAGCATTGAGCAGACTCGAGAAAAGAAGCATATGGATCGATATTTATTAATATTTTGGCCACTTTTTTAAAGAATAAGGTCTATGATTTTTTCCAAGTGTTTTTTACTCTCTCCTCTTCCAGATATCTTAAAAAGTATCCTTCAGTGTGCTCTAAATGGTGTTGCCTCCAATGCAAATCTTAAAAGAAGATGATAGAAGATGACAAGGGATACCTCTTCCTAGAAGAATTTTGGATGGGAAAAACAACTTTATAGAAGTCTAATCAAGAAATCCAATTAAACTTGGTCATCTAACAGCATTTAAGGATAAAACTGAAAGTAGGACAATGTGCCGATGGAAAATGAAAAGATCTGTATGTTTATAGCATACATTATTATATTATCAGTTAAGCAATATTTATTAGGTGCCTACTGTGGGGGCACCATTTATAGACCCCTAAAAGGCCCTGAACTTCCCACAAATTTCAGGAACCCAGCCCCTGAACCCAGATCCCTGGCATTTGCCTGAGGCATCTGGCCCATCCCAGTCAACAATCCTTTCAACTGTCCTTACCTTGTGGCCCAGACCCAGCCCAGGCCTGCATTCTCTGTTATCTCAGACCCAGCCCAGCCCTTCATTCTCTCTTACCTCCAGATCATCCCAGGCTATTTGCCATTCCTAAATCACATCCAGATCTTCCCACAGTCTTTTCCCTGTAAAAGTATCAGCCTTGTCTTTATCAAATGCATAGACTCCCTAAGAATCTGGCCCACTTCTGTTGGTGTTATGATAAACATGATAAACCTGCTGCTTGGACTGAAAGAAGGCTTGAGTGGTGGAATTCTTTTCAGGCAGACCTCCACCCTGTACCTGTGCATTTCGGGGTTCCTAGCACCCTTAGACCACAACACCTACTATGTACCAGGCATTGTGCTAAGTGATAGAAATGACAAATAGAAGCAAAAGGAAGGCCCTGCCCTCAAGAAGCCTACAATCCAATGGGGGAAACAATAAGCTGAGGTATACCAAGCAAGATATATATGAGATAAATAGGAAATAATTAACAGAGGGAAGGCATTAGACTTAAGAGGGGTTGGGGAAGGCTTCCTGATGAAGCAAAATTTTAGTTGGTACTTAAAGAAAGCCAGGGAGGTCAATAAAGGCAGTGGAGAAAAGAGAGTGTTCCCTGGGTTAGGCCCAGAGTTTAGTGAATATTTGAAACTACAGGAATAGCATGTATTCATGATGGAGTTTAGACTCTGGGAGCCCAGTGGAGCTCTTCCCACTTGATCTGGCCTTCTCCTGAGGCCATAAGCCTTCCATTATAGCTAGGCCCAAATCTCTATTACCCTTAAACTAGCCTAGCCCTACTTTGTCTGTTACCTCTGGATTGGCTCTGGATGCTTCCCACCCTTGATCCCATCAAAATCCCATTCCCTTGGTTCCCAGAGTCTGACCTCTAGTCACCCCAGTCCCATCAAGATCCTCCTTAGACTACTCCTCAAGACCCTCCCTAAGCCCCTCCCCCAGTCACCCCAGACTACTTGACCACCCCTAGATCCCTCCCACAATCTTTCTGTATATATATATCTCATCTTGCCTCCATGAAGGATCGCAGATTCACTCTAGCTCAGCTCAGATTAATCTGGCCCGCTGGCATTGGCATCACAAATGCTGAGACTCCCTAAGAGGCTACCCAATATGGTGGATCTTTAATAAATTTTGTTTTTCTTTGGCTGAGAAGGCTTGAGTTGAATTCATTCAACAGGACTCCGTGCGTCGGTATTTTGAGGTCCCAAGCACCCCTCAACCCCAAACCTCAACATATGGTTCCCTAACCTCACCATTTATATGTATAGATCCATACAAAGGGGGAATTTTAGTTGAGACAAAGGAAGCTGGGGAGGTCAGTACTCTGAGCAGAGGAAGAAGAAGCATTCCAAGAGTGGGGGACAGCCAGAGAGAATACCCAGAACGGATAGATGGAGAATTGTACTCTTGAATCACTGGATTCAAGAGTACATGACCAGGAATAAGGTATAAGAAGACTGGAAAGGTAGGAGATGGCTAGGTTATGAAGGGCTTTGAATGCCTGGAGACAACAGAAAACCACTGGAGTTTACTGAAGGAAGATTGGCAGGAAGAGATGAGTGCCCTGGTTGGGCCTGCATTTAAGGAAAATCTTTTCTTTCTTCCTTCCTTTCTTTCTTTCTCTTTCTTTCTTTCTCTTTCTTTCTTTCTTTCTTTTTCTCTCTCTTTCTCTCTTCCTTTCTTTCTTTCTTCCTTCCTTCCTTTCTCTCTCTCTCTCTCTCTCTCTCTCTCTCTCTCTCTCTCTCTCTCTGTGACCATCACGTTTGAACTTTATTAGCATAGTCCCTGACATGAAGCATAAAGAAATAGAAATTGTATTTCTGTGGAAAAAAAAAAAAGATAGGAAGAGTAGCTGGGATGGAACAACTATACATACAGACTATACAATCAACAATATTATGATAAGTGTGTGAGACACACAAGCCAAGTATCTTGTGGGGTCCAAGGCAGAAAGGCTTTCTGAAGGAGGTGAAGTTTTAAAGGATAGTGGGAATTCATTAGGGAGAGAGTATGCAGAAACGCATAAGGGTGGGAAAGTTGAAGGCATACCCAAGAAGGGTATATAGTTCAGTTTGACTGTAGTATAGAGTTTGTGGGAAAAAAATGGCTTAAAAGAAGCCTGAAAAGCCAGGGAGGGGCCTGACTATTAAAAGCTTTGAATGCCAGACAAAAGAATTCGAACTTCTCTTAGCTAAAAGGAGCCACTAAAAAGTTTGGGGTGTGAATAGACCTATGCAAAAGAAAGATAAATGTCTGTGGTTGAAGGATTGTTTGGAGGAGGGACATAATTAATGACTGTGGGAAGTCCTGTTAGGAAGCTGTTACAGTAGTCCAGGCAAATGAAAATGAAGAACCTATACCAGCCCGGTAGCTGTGGAAATGAAAGAAGATGAATGTAAGTGATGATGACAAGGCGGAATTGACAAAACTTTATAAGTGATTGGCTCTATGAGATGTGAAAGGGAGGAAGGACTCAAAAAAACATCCCTAGAAGAACCATGGTTGACATCAGTCTCTGCACTGGAAGCAGAGGAAAAACTAGATGCACTGAGGAAAGGCAGCACTAGGACTCTAAGAAGGGGGGACACAAAAGCTGCCTAGCCATACCTAAAGGGAATTTCATAAGTACCTCCAAAAAGGGGCAAAAAGGACTTCGGAAACTGAGAGTTACCCCTTCCCCACACTATGTGTTCTTAATTTAAACCCATTTTCCCCAGGATTCTTGTATTAACTACTGGGAGCATATACCACATACTTTTGAGTGAGATATCTTGTTACAATTCTTATTATATCACCTCGGTAAATAGCCCTTTCCATAAATTAATTATGTCTGCTAATTTTTATCCACGATAATCACAGGGAATGTAGCTTGATAAAGTCTCTTGAGGCAGCTTGGTGACACAGTAGAGAAAGCACTGAGCCTGGAGTAAGGAAGACCTGAGTCCAAATCCAGCCTCAGACATTCACTAGTTGTGTGACCCTGAATAAGTCACTGTCAGCACCTACCTCCCAGAGTTGTTTTGAGGATCAAAGGAGATAATAACTATAAAGCACTTAGTACAGTGGCTGACACACATAGACACTAATAAATGTTTATTCTTCTTCCCTATAGAATTAGTAAACAATATCTCAACGATTCATGGTGCAAGTAGGGAGGAGCATAGGGTTCACAGAGTAAGTCCAGAAGTTATATATGTGCTACAGGTATAATCTATAAGACTTAGAAACAAATTACATGTGAGAGAGAATAAGGGATAGTGAAGAGTCATGGATGACTAAGATTACAAAGCTGAGTAACTGAAAGGATGGTTTACCCCTTAACAGAAATAGACAATTAGGAAGAGAGATTTATTTAGAGGGGAAGATAAGTAAAAACAATTTTTAACATTCATTCTTAAAATATTTTGAGTTCCAAATTTTTCTCCCTACCTCCCCTCTCCTTTCTCCCCTCTCCTCTTCCTAAAAAGGTAGGCAAATTGATATAGGTTATACTTGGGCTATCATGTAAAACATATTCCATATTAGTCACACTTGTGAAAGAATAAACAGATCAAAAGGAAAAAAAAAGAAAAAGAATAAAATAAGTAAAAAAAGTATGCTTCAATCTTCATTCAGAAATGATCAGTTCTTTATCTGGATGTGGATTGCATTTTCTATCATGAGTCCTTTGTACTTGTCTTAGATTGTTTTATTGCTGAGAAGAGCTAAGTCATTCATAGTTGACCATCACACAATGTTGCTGATACCGTATACAATGTTTTCCTAGTTCTGCTCATTTCACTTTGCATCAGTTCATACAAGTCTTTTCAAGATTTTTTGAAATCTGCTTGTTCATAATTTCTTACTGCACAGTAGTATTCTGTTACATTCATGTACTGCAGCCATTCCCCAATTGATGGGCACCCCCTCATGGAATAACGTGGAATACTTTGTCACCAAAAACAGGACTGCTTTAAATACTTTTTGCACACATAGGCCCTTTCCTCCTTTTTATGATCTCTTTGGGATACAGACCTAGTAGTGATATTGTTGGATCAAAGGGTATGCCCAGTTTGGTTGCCCTTTGGGAATAGTTCCCAATTGCTATCCAGGATAGTTGGATCACTTCACAATTCCACCAACAGTGCCAAGATTCAAAGTCAACTCTGACATTTACCAGCTTTGTTGCCATAAATAAATCACTTAAATTGTCTGAACCTCAGTTTCCTATCTGTAAAATAGAGACTTTGCTATCTATCTCACAGTGGTTATGGGGCTTAAATAAGATTGCATGAGAGAATGTAAAGAAAGAAAAGCCAAGGGCAATGTGCCATGGGCATAAGGCACATTTAATGGGCAGGAGAATGAAGAACATCCCGGGCAACAGAGATCAAAGAGGTAGAAGGAAAACCACATGGGAGCAGTGTCAAGGAAACAAAAGGAAGTAACACTATCAAGAATAGAGGGGAAAATTCACAATGTCAAAAGCTGCAGAGAGGTTCAGGATGGTGGTTTAAATGGTCATCAATTTCATTCTAGAAATGGGATTGGTGACCTTGGATATGGCAGTTTCAGTAAAAGTTAGATTCCAAGGGTCTGAAGACTAAGTGAGCTGAGAGGTAGTGAAGCCAGAGAGAATAGATTACTTTCTCTGACAGCTTGGCAGGGTAGAAGAAGAAAGAGAAAAGGTGATACTCTGAGTATACAGAACTACCAAGGGAAAGTTGTTTCAGGCTAAGGGAAACATGGGCATGTTTGTCCAACAAGGGAGCCAGGAGAGGGAGAGACAAAAGATGAATGACAGAGAGAAAGGGAATTATTGCTGAAGCAAGGTCACAGAGGGGACTAGAAGGCATTGGATCAGTAATACAGATAGAAGAGGTCCTCTTGGAAAGGAGGCCCAACTCTTCATAAAATACTAGAAGGACATTGAGAGGTTAGGAGAGTGGAGGAGGGGAGCTGAGGGAACTCAAATCAGGTGGCCTCAATATTCCCAGTAAAGTAGGAGGTGAGATTATCTGAGAATTAATGAGGAAAGGAGTGGACCCAAAAAGAGGAAGTGTTGTGGAACAATTGCTGTGGGGAAGGTGATAGGAAATAGATAATCAAGGAAGAAATGAAGTGACATTGCAGTGAGGGCTTGTTAAGTACAGCACAAATTTGTAGTGGACTGAATCACCACGGCCTCATGATTTTCTCCAAAATTATTCACCCCCTGCCCCAGGAGTAGCAGTTCAGAAGGCAAACAATAGAACTAGAGGACTGCCAAAGTCTCTTCTAGCTCTAATATGTTATGTCTGTGATGATGTGAGACTCATTTTAACTTCTCCCTTTGGCAAGTGACAGTATTGACTGGGTTTAATTGCAATTCCTAAAAGAGTACAGAGGAACTTGAAAACCTTTGTTCCATATCATTTCTGGCATGTCACTTACTAAGATATTTTCAGAATAGTGTCATTAATAGGATAAAATTTCAGAAGTTTTTACAAATGAGAGTAAGTGCTGAAAAGTCGTTTGAAACTCTGAGATCATATAACTCCAATTTATACTATAAATGTCTCTTTTGAGCCAGCCATCATGGTTGAAATAACTCACTTCCCTTGTTAGTTGTCTTAGACTAACCTGTAGCTCACGGATAAATGAGAAATTCAATGGCCACTTCCATGGGAACCCCTAGGGACAAAGAAAGAAGAGCAGGAGACGTAAAGGATGTCTCACGGAAAAGGGCCTGAGCAGAGGGAGGCAGTCTAGAAGACTATTGGAATGTGAGTTTGATTGCCAGAGGAAATTTCACGGGAGAATCGAGGCGGAAATATTTATTATTATGTTATTGTTGTTTCCGTCAGGTCCAACTCTTTGTGACCCCGTTGGGGGTTTTCTTGGCAAAGATACTGAAATAGTCTGCCATTTCCTTCTCCCACTCATTTTTCACAGATGAGGACACTGAGGCAAACAGGGTTAAGTGACTTGCTCAGGGTCACACAGATAGTAAGTGTCTGAGGCTGGACTTGAACTCTGGAAGAGGAGTCTTCCTGGCTCCAAGCCTGGCACTCTATCCACTGTTCCACCTAGCTGCCTGGCAATATTTATACCCCTCAGTTTTTATTCCTTGTTATATGTTTTTTTTTTTCTAATTTACAATTTTCTGCTTCTTGGAAGCTTTCTGTTTTTGTTTGTTTGTTTTAGCTACCAATGATGTCCAAATCTAGTGAATGTCTGGCCAGGGATACAAGTTTAAATTCTGGGCTTTCTTGCAAAATGCTGCAAGGGATTCTTCCTCTAGCCCATAGTGCAATGGAAAAAACATAGAAGGGATATCTGGAGACCAGAGTTGAGTTCCAAATCTTGCTGCCAACTTCTTGTAGCCCTTTAAACAAATCATACCATTTCTGTGACTCAGTTTCTTCATTTAACAAATGGGACAATGGTGAACTAAATGAATTCTTAGGTCTTCTTCAGCTCTAACTTCCTGTTAGTTTATGACCTCATACATGTCCTGACCGAGTACCCTGGGTTCAGTTCTTTTCTGAGGGACTCATTGCTCTGAAATCTAGTAGTGAAGTTTTACTAACTCCAGACCTACCATTCTAGCACATTTTGGCTGCCACTCTAAAGACAAACTGGCAAACAGAATAGAACTTACGGGATGTGTAACTTTGAGAAAGTCATTTAGCTTCAGTTTAGGCACCATGGTTAATTCAATTCTATTAAATAAATGCTTATTAAGCACTTACTATGTACCAGGCCAAATGCTGGGGATGCAAAAAGAGGCAAAAGACAGTCCCTGTCCTCAAGGAACTTGCACTCTAATAGCAGAGACAATATGCAAACAAATACATACAAAGCAATATATATACATATATATATACACATATATGTATGGATATACATGTGATATAATTAACAGAGAGAAGGCACTGGAATTAAGAGGGATTAGAGAAGACTTCCTGTAGGAGGTGAGATTTTAGTTGAACCTTAAAGAAAGCTGGGAAAATCAGTAGTGGGAATGGAGGAGGGAGAGTGTTCCCTGGGTTAGGCCCAGAGTTTTGTGAACATTTGAAACTACAGGGCTATCACGTATTCCTATGATACATACATAGATGTATGAATATAAATATATATGTGCACATGTGTACACGTGTACATATTGTGTATATCCATATACACGTCTGTATCTGGGTGTCTATGCTTCAAAGATATGTGGATTTGTTCCTATATCTACCAGCACAGATCAATGACTTGGGAGCTGGTCTTCCAAAGTTTCTATGGCCAAAATCTGCCTCACCCTGCTTCCAGCACCAGGACAAGCTTCTCCATGCGGAGCCAGTCAGGTCTTTGGATGTCGGACACAATAATAGTGATAACAGTTAACATTTATATAGTGCCTACTATGTGTCGGACTATGTGAGCTAAGCACTTTACAAATATCATCTCACTTGGTCTTCACAATCCCCCTGAGAGGTGGCTGTTATTATTATCCCCACTCTATGGTTGAAGAAACTGAGGCAAAACAGAGCAAAATGACTCACCCAGGGTCATACTGCAGCTAGTAATTATCCAAGAGTGGGTTGTGAACTCAGGTCCTTATGACTCCAGGTCTAGCTCTCTACCCACTGGGCCAACCAGCTATCTAGTCTGTTACAAAACAGTGGAAGCGGCCACAATTTGTGTTTCACTGTCAGAATCTGCGATTACCTTAGGGTCCCCTTCAAATCCCTAGGAAACACCAGGAGGGGCTTTAGTGTAGGTTTACAACATATATGTGTGTGCATACGTTTTTTCCTAGACCCGTGATTTCATTGACATAGGAAACTCCCACATACAATCCTGACTCTACCAACACAGATTAACACTTGCTCTGATTTACAATCTTAGAGCATTATTTGGTGCGCTGACAGATTAAATGACTGCCCCAGAGACACGGAGAGTACACAATAGAGTGAAACTCAAATCTGGGTGTCTTCCTGACTCTCTCCACCATGCTGGGCTGTGTATTTATATTTAATATATAATCATAGGATAGACATAGGAACTAAGCCTGTGACTCCATTGGTACAGGGGATGACAAGACAAGCAAACTTCCTCTGCTACTGAAGGTCAAGTGGCACGTTTCACTACAGCTTATAGATCTAGGGAATTGACTAGAATCTTGACCAGGATCACATAGCCAGGATGTGTCAATAGAGACTTGAACCCAGGACTTTCTGGCCTTGAAGTCAGACCTCTATCTGCTCTGTCTCTTTAATATAATCATATATAAATATATTTATGTCGCGTATTTGTTTTTCTTACTTTCCATGCTAAAATAATCTTTTTAATTAATCACCATAAAAATAGGGCAGACTGCAACGTAGAGAGGTCTCAGTCATCCAAAGGTGGATGGTTCACATTAAATCTTGCTTCCCAGGTTTGAACATTTAAGTCAAGAGAATATCCTGGAGATAGTAAAGGAAAAGATTTTCCTGGCCCAAGAAGGTAGCTGATGTCACTGAGAAATTGATAATAAATAAACGAATGAATAAACATTTCCACAGAACTTACTATGTGTCAAACATGGCGCTAAGTGTTTTATAATTATCTCATTTGATTCTCAAAATAACCCTGGGAGTGAGGTGTCGTGTGAAACGTAAGCCCTCATATGCTTGAACAAACCTTTAGAACTTCTCTGCATTGACTTTTTATCTTTGGAAGGAGCTAGTGAGAATATAAGCCAATTTTAGTGTTGTCTGACCATTTCACTGGGTGAAACACACCTAATCAGCAGCCAGAAATCTTCCATAGTTCCTAAAGTGTTATGGGAAAAGGATTTCTCAGCGTATGGGTTCCCTGCCAGCATCTATTTTGACAAAGGCAGAGACTATGAGAGGGTGCTATTCAAGGAGATGCAAGCTTTGGCTGGCATTAAGAATTCCATAGCTATACCTTATTATTCCTAAGGAGACCCACAGCCACATTTGAAAGTAGCTGAATATGTTAACACTGAACCCAGAACAAAAATCTCAGTGGAATCAACATGTGGCATTTCTCATACATATGTACAATTCCATCAGAAATGATGCCAACGAGCTTTACACCATACTTACTGCAGGTTGGGCAAGAGCCACGTCTACCTATTTACTCATGCTTTGGAGTCTCAGAGGATGGAGAGATCCAACCAGCATATCTCCTGACTGAGAGAAGCTGAAAGAAGTTTATCAAACAACTTTGATGTTAGCTCAGAAGAGCGATGACAGACACAAATGAAAGTGTGATGATTGCATTCAAGGTCAAGACCTTCAAGAAGGTAAGAGTTCTGCTGAAAATGTTCACGAGACACGTAGAACGACGAAAAAACTACTTCATGCCTCGACTGTTTATAAGAAATCCCCCAGCTACTAGTGGGAGGCCTGCACATGGAATTCACAGCAATCACTGACTGCACACCCACACGAAAGTTAGTTTGACTTCATTATGAGATGGAGACAAGTGATGGACACTTACCTCAGTGGATTCCAAATAGAAGAGCCTACCCACCGATTGTAAAAAGACTGTCTGAACCAGAAACCAACTCAGAAAGGGATATTTACAACAGAGACACAGTGTACTGAAACCCAACAGCCTTGAATGGAACCCGTTCCAACAGGGGAAGTAGGCTAAACCAAAAGGTAGTGATCGTTCTGCCTAGAACTTCAGCCATAGAGATTCCGACGGATACAAAAGCACTCCATACAACCTAGCTGTACTGATAGTCACCCTGGCCTCCCACAAATTCAAGTTCAGGGTTGATAATTCCTAGTAAATGAGGACCATGATGAGTCATACCATCCATGAGTTTAGGAATAGGGGCAGATGAGTCAAGAAGGCTACAAAAAAATAGATGTATGTCATCTCTGTCTAGACTAGGAATTCTTAACTTGGATTCAATGAACTTATTTAACATTTTTTTTGATAATTATATTTCAATTCAATTGGTTTTTTTTTAATCCTGTATTTATTTTATGCATCTAAAACATTGCTCTCGTAAAGGGCCCCTAGGTTTCACCAGAATGCTACGGGGTCCAAGACAAATAAAAAAGGTTAAGAATCCCTGGTATAGATTAACTTATGATGTCACAGGAGAAAGTGAGAAGTCATTTCCTACATAGCCAGACAAAAACTCCAAAGTTTAGCCATGTAATGTGCACCTTACATGTAATTGAATATATTCGTTGATGTTTTTGTTAATTCATTTTTCCTTTATTCACTATTTTGTTTCTTCTGTTTATTGGCTTATATGCCAATGTTATATATGTACTGAAGCTATATGTCTATTAGTTAAGCATCACTTTCTGTTTATAAACTTAAGAGCTTTTGCTTACCTATACTTTATTAATATGTAGGCCTACTGATGTTAATGCTTTTTTGCTATTATACTCAATTGTCTTTGTGCTATGGATACATTTGCACTATCTTGAAAAGTGTATTTACTGTGTCATGCATGTGATATGTAGTAACTAAAGCAACCTGTCAAAAAAATGTTTAACATCATGCTATATATCTTGCACATATCATTTGTATATATTTACTATGAATGGCATCCTGAGATGATTAGCTGGGATGCTGGACTAATCATCCTTGCTCAGTTGAGTGATGATGTCTACTTTAATACGGTTATATACATTTACCTATATTAAGAATGCTTCAGCATTTTTCAAGGGCTACAAAATTTCTGGCCCTGAGGAGGAATGACATGCTCCTTTCATAGACAAGCAACAATCTTGGAGGCCTGAGAACTGGACAGAAAGCATGGATATTTTTGTCTGGTGGGTTTCCAGATTTCACTGATCGTGGAAGAGTCAAAATTTCCCATTTGGTCAAGGGGAAAAAAACTTGTACTTTGCTTAGGGATGAAGAATGGTGGATATTGAGCCAGGGTCCCAACTGGGGTCCTTATACTGAAATTTTCCATCTACGTTGTATGTATCTTTTATGTGCCTGTTGATGCACATGGTACCTCTGACTTTTGAATGTAAGCTCCTCAAGGCAAGCAACGTTCACTGGACAGCATTGCCACTCTTTATGACCAGGGCACATAAGAGGAGCTTAAGAGACCAAGGTACTGAGATAAAAGTGGGACAACCTACAGTATCCAACTCACACAGAAGAAAAGGAGTTTGTTGGTAAGGCTGCTTCAGAGGTTTCTTCTCCAAATTTCTACTCCTGTTTTGAGCAAAGATTCATTCTTTTGTTTTTCTACTTCATACTATCACATGTCGCTTCATCTTGGAGGTCAAGATGGAAGAAAAATCAGACATGCTACTTCTTGTCTCCCATTTGCTTAGCCAAACAGAGCTCTAGATTTATAATCTCTTTAAGTGGTACTGTTTTAAGCTCCCATGTTATGTATATGACACTAGAGTAAAAGCAGAATAGCCAGAATCTGTGCCAATTCTGCTTATTAAGGGGAACTGGTAAAACTGAGCAAGGGGGAAGAGAAAACCTATCTGGGAAACATTTAAATTAGGGAAGTTTGATAAATCCAGTTAGGATTTTGTCAATGAAAAATGATTATGAGTTAGCAGTCACATATTTATCTAGGACTGCAGTGGACTAAAAGGAGAAAAGGAATAATATTTAGAACCAGATTCTTCCTGAGAAATGAATCAAAAATAAGCCCTGGGCAGCAAGCAGGTAAAGTCCAGACAATTTTGACTTTCTATTTCAGATCTCTGGCAGCTGCCATTTTGGCCCAACTAGGTTTTAAAATTAAGTCATGCTGCCATGAAGGGAGAGACTGAGTTGTTGGGAAAGGGAAAAACAACCTCCTAATGGAGGAGTAAATAAACAAAGCCAAACCTCCAAAAAAAAAAAAAAAAGAAAGGACAGAGTTTCTCCCCAGCACACTGATAGCTTAGCCTGCCTTGCTCACCAGTACCACCTGGTGTGTTATCATTTTAATTTTGTCTAATTGGGGACAGGGAAGTACACAAGAGAAGGAAAGAAGGCATCTGTGCTATCAGGGCATAAGCACTAGATATGGAGTCAGAGGAAATGCATTCAATTCTAGGCTTTGCTGCTCGTTAACTGTGACTTTCCCTCTTTTGATCTCGTTTCCCCATCAGTAAAATGAAGGTACTTGACTAAATCGGGGTGTATGGCTGCCGAGAACAATTGTTAAATTTTCAATGGGAGCATTTACACCTTGGAAATCCACAAAACCTATAAATCGGGGCTTGATTTATTATTTAATTGACTATAAAGACTTAAGAAAGCAAAAGAAAAAAATGTTAACAATGCCAATTAAAATTAATCATGCTTTTACAGAGAGCTGGTTATTAAATATTTACCAGCATGCCATTGGACTACATGGCATCTAAAGTTCTTTCCAAGTCAAAATCTTATGACCTGAACTCAAGTCTTGCCTCCACTACTCCTCATTGACCTTACACAAATTCTGCCACCTCAATTTCCTTATGTGGATAATGAGGGGAGCTAGATGATCCCAAAGTTCTCTTCTATATCTAAATCCCACGGAATTTTGAGTCACGGAGCCTTACAAAACAACCAGTCTCACATAGGGACATAAGTGTTGAACTGCCCAGCTCAGTGGATTCCCTAATAAAATAACACCCATACCACACTCTTCTAAAACAGCAGGAGGATTTTCTCCTTTTTTTAATTGACGAACAGCTGTGCTTTAATAGACTACAAAGCACAGCTTCACTGATCTTTCCTCAGGCCACCCTACAAACTGAGAACTCCACAGGGAACCAGTAAGGAAGCAAAGTTGTTTTGTTTTCTTGTGGTGGTGGGGGCGCGGGGAGAGATGATTATTGTTAACAAATAAAGACAATGCAGTTGTTATAGGATAGAGTTGTGGGGGGGTTTTCCCTATCCTTTTCAGTCACATGTTCATAAAAGTCAAAATAGTGAACCTCAATTTTTTTCTGCTTACTGAGAAAGTATTGAATAATCCTTGCTTTCAATTGCCTCAGTTATTCAGGGTGGCACTGGGAAAGGGGAAGAGGGACATTTGTTATCTCAAACTGATGTAGCCACTTTGATAGACTCAACTCTCCTGGCAGGCCACAAGCTATGGTTTGCAGTTGTTCCTCAGCCTCCATTTCTGTAGTTCAGTTTGTTTCTGATTCTAATGACAAAATCTTAAAATTGTAGGATCTTGGATTCCAAGACACAGAAGCTTAGAGTTATAGAATCTTACATCGTAAAACTTAAGTTCCTGGAATCATTGAGTAACGAATCTGAAACTCATACATATATATACAAATATATATACACACACACACACGCACATATCTTCATTTACATACTGTACACACGTACAACTATATTTACATATTATGTGTAAGATGGAATAAAATACAAATTTGAAAGGATATGATGAAGATTAAATAATTCTTTCAATGGCACAAAAACTTTTTTGCTCTCACTAAAATTATAACAAAAACTTTAGTGAGAGTGATGCAAATAAATGTGCACCTTTTTTAAAATAAAAATCTTTATTTTACACTTTGTGATACATCAATTTGAAAGTCTGGCTTTAAATTCTGATTATTTCAGTACTTAGTTTTAATGGCTGTCATAAGCTGGAAGAAATATCTAGTGAAGATATATAGATCCAAATGGAAGAAGTGCATCATCTGATTGCACTTACTAAATCATGGTAGTTATTTTTCAATCCCATCCACCAATTATGCAAAGGTTTTTCTTGAAATTTGGTTACTGAATTTCTAACTTCCCTGATGTCAATCAGTAGCTCTTCCAAACTAATCAGAAAGTGTTGCATTTTTATATTGTTAACAAATAGATTGAAAACCCAGTGAAATTCTTCATTTGGAAGATTTTTAAGCAGATCAGTAAATTCGGTTTCCAAATTTTTTTAAAGTATGCTGATACACGTTTTTATAGGTGACACACTTACATCATTTTCAGCAACAAAACCTTATTTTTTAAAATATCTTCCTAATTGTGATGGTTTCATACTATCATTAGCTAATATCTCAAGGCATAATATACACTTAGGGCAAGGTTCATCATTAATGATAGTGGATGTAAATCCATATTTCAAATAATCTTCTTGATAATTTTGAATTGTTTTGGCTGACTTCTTGTCACACATGATTAGATCGTTACTGTTTTTACCTCATAATGCGGCTGACAAAACTCATAGAGGAGTAGGGGAAGTGTCAGCCATTCCATTTTCTCGTTGTTTTCTTGGTCTCATGTTATTAGTGTAGCAAGTATGCTTTAGCTCACTCTCGGAAAGCCATGCAGGCTACATCTACCCCTCAGGGTTCTTGGGGTACCCTGAGGGGCTGAAGTGTCTTGTCTCTACCACCATCAGCTCAAGCCCTCACCAACTATGCCCACCCTCCTCCTCGTTAGATGCCAGCGACTAACACCCTAGTTGCATTCAATCATTTAATATCATTTTTTAACAAGGGGACATTTACATCGCAGATATGACAAGAACAAACACAAACACCACTCCCCAACACCTCATCAACACTCTCTTAATTCGGTTCCTACACAGTACTGGTGCCAACAAGTTTATGTCCAGATGAATGTGGCACATCCGATGAGTCCTCGTTTTAGCTATCACTGACCTGAGTTCCCGAAAGGTATTCTTAAAGCCCTTGCTCCTCAAGGCACTGAACTGTGTTGGCTGCAAACTTAGATTGTGGAATGCTGGGACTCTGGGGTGCCCTCTTGACTTTGCACAACTCACAAGGTTAGAGGCTCCACTCCCCTCACCTAGGACCTAAAAAGAACAAATACAGAGATCACAGACTGATTCCTTTTTCTTGGGGCCATATGACCCCAGGGGGGAGAAGACGGTAAAACCCTCTCACTTATAGCATGGTCAACAACGGACAGAGTAGTCAGAAAGACTGAATCAAGAGAAAGGGTGGAAACCAACTAAGGTTTTGTAAATGCCTCCATAACCAATCAAAGAACCTCCCATTTACCATATGCTTAGCCCACCAGAACAAATTACAGAATATCCACATATCCTCCCCAGTCTCCAAGGCAGTTCTCTTACGCAACATCAAAATTTTCTCAGAATCAGGCTCTGCCCAGCCTTATCATTTGAAGAAGCTGAATCAACCTAACAAGTTGACTCACTCAGGCCATGTGCTAGAACCCCATTATATTAATATCAACTTCAACCCAGTTTCTTTGCAGGAATCATTTTAAGCCACTTGTCCATTTATGAAAATCAGTTTATTTAAAACTCGATGTTGTAATTTGTAAATCCACTTAACCAGGCACACATAAACTGCCATATGTCCTTATGTGCTGAAAGTGAATGAATGTGTAGGAGAACCAGGTCAACCCCTCCATTCTGGGATCACTCCCTCTCCTTCTTAGGACTTCACATGCTGTATGTGCAAACTGGCATGCAGGCTGCATGAGGGTGCCAACATCGAGCCATATATTAACTAGTAGGAAAACAATTTCTTTTTTTAAAATTAAAAATAAGTAGAAATTCTAATAGTTTCCCCTTTATCCTAATGGAACATCCTACACACCCCAATCAGAAGATCATTGCTCTAGGTCAACCCCCCCCATTCTAATGCTAAGCAGTGTCATGATCAGCTCCCTAGTTTCCAAGAAATGTGTGATATTTCTCTAAGTTAGAGATGAGGTATAAGATCTTGGTTAGAATTCTGGTGCCTCTCTGTGTGTAGGGGAGAGTTAGAGACATTAGGTAGATACGTGTGTGTGTATGTACATATATATATATATATATATATATATATATATATATATATATATATATATATATATATATGTATGTATTCTTGTGTACTTTACAGGTTTTTTTAATCTATCACATCTGTGTGCAGAAGTGCAAGAAATAGTTAAATATTTCCTATTGTTGTATCAGTGAACCAATTCAGAGATTGCCGACTCGATTCAATCAAAATTAGTGACAAGAGAGCAATTTTACCATTCAGTTCAGCATGGAGGGCTTTTTGTTTTGCTTTGTTTTATTGGAGGTGATTCACTGTGTCTTTCCTAAAGGTAAGCTTAGTGGTTCCAGCAGGCATATGTCTCCCTTTGTCTAGATAAGCATTACGCAGTAAAATAGACACAATAAAACTATGTTTACCTTAATGCTGTTTAAAAATCGTGTTGCTATAAGAAATCAATACCTATCTATGGCCGTTTACCAAAGACTCAGCTTGGGCAGGGAAATTCACGTTGTATTGATCTCTGTTTTACTTCGTTTTCTCTGTGTGTATATAAGAAAACCTCATACACACAACTCTTGACAATATGCCTCGTGTGTCTGGCACTGAATATACAAAATACAAGACACAGTAAGTTGCTAAATTTGGTCTCTAAAAATGTGTTTCAGTTCACAATGACTGGGTGAGTTGGATGAAATGCAATTAAAGTTGTTAAAGAAAGCCATTGAAAATATCCTAATAAGAGGGTAGAGAAGGAGCTAACCTACAGCAAATAATAACAAAAACAGTAAACATTTACCTGCACGTGTTAAGTGTTGATACAAAGTTTAGTCGCTATGTTTAAGACTTTTTGCCCAGGCAAAAGCCCTATATAATTGGAGTCAGAGAGCCTGGATTGACGTTGTTAATTACTAACTAATGACTTTAGACATGTCTACCTAACTCTTTAGGCCTTAGTTTCTTTATTAGAAAAACAAGGGTGTTGGACTAGATGATATCTAAGATCCTTATCATCTAAGGATATCTGAGATCTGACTCAAGACTGGCAACTAAGGAATTTATATTTTTACTCGCTAAATCCCTAGAAATGGTTCTAAATAATAACAGCAAACATTTTACCAATTCAAAATCCATTACATTCATGTAGTTCTCCCCCTACTTCTCTGACCACCTTCTCCATTTCTTTCATTGACTCTTCCTTCTACTTACATCTTATTTACATTTTTTGTTGTTGCTGTTTCAGTCGTGTCTGACTCTTCATGGCCCCATTTGGCATTTTCTTGGCAAAAATACTGGAGTGGTTTGCCATTTTCTTCTCCAGCTCATATTACAGATGAGGAAACTGAGGCAAACAAGGTTAAGTGACTTGCCCAGGGTCACACGGCTATTAAGTGTCATAGGCCATATTTGAACTCAGGTCTTCCTAATTCCAGGCCTCATATTCTATCCACTGCAAAACCTAGCTCCCCCGCTTACATCTATTACTTACATTTTCCCTGTTCTGAATGTTCACGAGGATCTAATCCTCAGGCTTCATCTCCTGTTTGTATACTTTCTTCCTTGGTGGTCTCATCTACTACAAGGACTTCAACTATCACCTTTTTTCAGACGACATCCATGTCTCTGGATCTCCCAAGATCCAGTTTTGTATTTCTTC